>NW_027125146.1:0-62702 GCF_022059095.1 Trypanosoma melophagium | reverse complement strand
CACATCCCCTGAAACGATCCCTTCGCAGGAGACTCCATCCTGTCAAGTTACAACCCTTTTGAGTGGGCAATCCAACCCTGTACAGCAACAGGAACATTGGCACAATATACACACTGCAATACCTTCTCCCACATCTCTAAAACCCCCAAAAAGTACAAGTAACAGCTTCTCAATGTAAAAATAAAGGGTATTTCTTTTCCATTTTCTTTTTCTTCCCTCGTACTTTCCGCAATCATTTCAATCATGCCCCCAAGGCCCACCGCTAAGGAGGCACACCCTAACAGAAGAAAGCTAACTCCCATCTCAATCATCACACACACGCACACACGGAGAAAAACAATATTGTCAATCAAGCATATAGATTCTCCAATAACGATAGACCACATTAACACAACATTTTGCAAATTCCGCTAGCGCAATTGAATCTTCCACAAGTGATTATAGAAACGCAATAGATTAAGGCCACAAAAAATGTCAATGGGGCCACGGAGGTACCTTAAACCGCTGAACACAACGACAGGAACAAATTAGATTATTTCACAAAAAAAATTACTTTCTTCTCAATCCGCCAACTAATTACTCCTCAAATAAAACCGTAGGCACAAACCCAATTTTACATACCCCAGAACAACAAAAGAAAAACTATCAATGATTGTACCATGTGCACAACAAAGATATTCCATTCCAATTTAAACCGAAAAAACGAAACGCAAACCAAGGAACGAAAGAATTTAAACCAGATAGGAGACAATACCGGTGGCCCGGAACTGAAAATTCACAACGTCTCAAGCGTAACAACCCAAAAGAACTGCGAGATTGGCTACCGGGACTGTCAAAAGTACTAGCGTAACTATGCCGCAGCTGGCAGCAAGAAAAAATTCCACCACTTAACAAAATAATCGCTGTTTCCACTAAAAACGTCGTATACCACCAAAGTACGACGAAGAAAAACAAAGTGGTATCCCAATGTATGAGCACAAACTGACGCCGCTGGCATGATACCGGAAGTGGCAAATAACCAGCCCGCAGCCACAGAGCACATTACTTATCCAGAACTATAATACTACAAAACATTTGCAGAGGTCAAGAGAAGCAATAGAGTTTGCCCAAAGCCAAACGCAAAAAGAAAGAGTAAATAACAACTTGTCACAGCCACTCACTTCACAAGCCAAGAGCAGCAGCCTTTCACGGTGCATTCTTGATCTTCACGCAAATTTCATGTGTCCATTATGAAAGATAAAAAAGAAAAAAGCTGTTAATGTCAGTCCCCTCCACAAGCAAACACACATCCCCAGCGGGATGTAGTGACCTTGAGTGGTAAGGAAATGACGAGGAACGCCGAAGGAGAACCTCGAAACAAAGACCGTTATTTTACCATGAATACAACAGATCAGCCTCTCACATTCTCTCTTGTCCGTTAACAATAGGGAGATTAAATTGTATTGGTTTACGTTTTATTTTTTGCCTTTTATTCCAAATTTTGCCTTTCTATTTGCATCTTATACATCGATTGATTAATACAAGAAAAAAAAAGTAACCAATTTTTTTTTTTTAACCAACGTTTTTCCAGTTGCTTAGATGTACATGGAGCTCCACAGTCTAGACGTTCTCAAGATCATCGTTGAGCCCGCCACTTTTCTTGGCTGGCTCGTTTCCTCCATGAGCCTCCTCATTTTCGTTGTAGACCATCTCGGTAGTACCGGGGAGGTGCAGTTCGTCAGGGCGGCGGTAGGCAACATAGAGAGCAATCATCACACCCACGACGGTGATACCCAAACAGACCCACACAAGTGGGAATTCCTTATCAGAGGACGAACCTTCCTCTGCCATCACAGCACCGAAGAAGGTAGCGGATGCAATCAGAGCCTGAGCCCACATTCTTGTTTTTAAGCTGAGAGACAAGTCTAAGATAGAAAAGAGCGGGAGAGAGAGAAAAAAATGGGCACACAACACCAAATCCACAAGAATACCAAAGAGCAAATGCACTCTATTTTAGTTATTATTATTATTATTATTATTATTATTATTTGAAGGAGGGAGGAATGGGGTCATACAATCTCTCATCGAGCCTATCCCTTCCCAGCGCACGGGCTAAAGGCCAACACCAATCGTGCAAAACACACCCTCTTCTCATTGCCCAACATCAAAACGCACACTAACAAGGACAGGGTATGTTCTATACAGGACGCATGCGTCACCAGAGCCACAAACACGATGACCGTGAGACAAAGGCACACACACAAAAAAGAATAATAATAATAATAATAATAATAATAATAATAATAATAATAATAATAATAATAATAATAATAATAATAATAATACCAAAACACGAATATTGATTGAGCAGACAGGCATAACTTCAAACCTCACAGGAAGCACAAAACCCCAAATAGTGAAACCATAACCATCCTTCCCCCCACTCGACACATTCTCAATAAAGCAGGGGTCGTTCTGCTATCGTCAGAATGTAGGTTCAAATTAATAAAAATTCCACCACTTAACAAAATAATCGCTGTTTCCACTAAAAACGTCGTATACCACCAAAGTACGACGAAGAAAAACAAAGTGGTATCCCAATGTATGAGCACAAACTGACGCCGCTGGCATGATACCGGAAGTGGCAAATAACCAGCCCGCAGCCACAGAGCACATTACTTATCCAGAACTATAATACTACAAAACATTTGCAGAGGTCAAGAGAAGCAAGAGAGTTTGCCCAAAGCCAAACGCAAAAAGAAAGAGTAAATAACAACTTGTCACAGCCACTCACTTCACAAGCCAAGAGCAGCAGCCTTTCACGGTGCATTCTTGATCTTCACGCAAATTTCATGTGTCCATTATGAAAGATAAAAAGAAAAAAGCTGTTAATGTCAGTCCCCTCCACAAGCAAACACACATCCCCAGCGGGATGTAGTGACCTTGAGTGGTAAGGAAATGACGAGGAACGCCGAAGGAGAACCTCGAAACAAAGACCGTTATTTTACCATGAATACAACAGATCAGCCTCTCACATTCTCTCTTGTCCGTTAACAATAGGGAGATTAAATTGTATTGGTTTACGTTTTATTTTTTGCCTTTTATTCCAAATTTTGCCTTTCTATTTGCATCTTATACATCGATTGATTAATACAAGAAAAAAAAAGTAACCAATTTTTTTTTTTAAACCAACGTTTTTCCAGTTGCTTAGATGTACATGGAGCTCCACAGTCTAGACGTTCTCAAGATCATCGTTGAGCCCGCCACTTTTCTTGGCTGGCTCGTTTCCTCCATGAGCCTCCTCATTTTCGTTGTAGACCATCTCGGTAGTACCGGGGAGGTGCAGTTCGTCAGGGCGGCGGTAGGCAACATAGAGAGCAATCATCACACCCACGACGGTGATACCCAAACAGACCCACACAAGTGGGAATTCCTTATCAGAGGACGAACCTTCCTCTGCCATCACAGCACCGAAGAAGGTAGCGGATGCAATCAGAGCCTGAGCCCACATTCTTGTTTTTAAGCTGAGAGACAAGTCTAAGATAGAAAAGAGCGGGAGAGAGAGAAAAAATGGGCACACAACACCAAATCCACAAGAATACCAAAGAGCAAATGCACTCTATTTTAGTTATTATTATTATTATTATTATTATTTGAAGGAGGGAGGAATGGGGTCATACAATCTCTCATCGAGCCTATCCCTTCCCAGCGCACGGGCTAAAGGCCAACACCAATCGTGCAAAACACACCCTCTTCTCATTGCCCAACATCAAAACGCACACTAACAAGGACAGGGTATGTTCTATACAGGACGCATGCGTCACCAGAGCCACAAACACGATGACCGTGAGACAAAGGCACACACACAAAAAAGAATAATAATAATAATAATAATAATAATAATAATAATAATAATAATAATAATAATAATAATAATAATAATAATAATACCAAAACACGAATATTGATTGAGCAGACAGGCATAACTTCAAACCTCACAGGAAGCACAAAACCCCAAATAGTGAAACCATAACCATCCTTCCCCCACTCGACACATTCTCAATAAAGCAGGGGTCGTTCTGCTATCGTCAGAATGTAGGTTCAAATTAATAAAAATTCCACCACTTAACAAAATAATCGCTGTTTCCACTAAAAACGTCGTATACCACCAAAGTACGACGAAGAAAAACAAAGTGGTATCCCAATGTATGAGCACAAACTGACGCCGCTGGCATGATACCGGAAGTGGCAAATAACCAGCCCGCAGCCACAGAGCACATTACTTATCCAGAACTATAATACTACAAAACATTTGCAGAGGTCAAGAGAAGCAAGAGAGTTTGCCCAAAGCCAAACGCAAAAAGAAAGAGTAAATAACAACTTGTCACAGCCACTCACTTCACAAGCCAAGAGCAGCAGCCTTTCACGGTGCATTCTTGATCTTCACGCAAATTTCATGTGTCCATTATGAAAGATAAAAAAGAAAAAAGCTGTTAATGTCAGTCCCCTCCACAAGCAAACACACATCCCCAGCGGGATGTAGTGACCTTGAGTGGTAAGGAAATGACGAGGAACGCCGAAGGAGAACCTCGAAACAAAGACCGTTATTTTACCATGAATACAACAGATCAGCCTCTCACATTCTCTCTTGTCCGTTAACAATAGGGAGATTAAATTGTATTGGTTTACGTTTTATTTTTTGCCTTTTATTCCAAATTTTGCCTTTCTATTTGCATCTTATACATCGATTGATTAATACAAGAAAAAAAAAGTAACCAATTTTTTTTTTAAACCAACGTTTTTCCAGTTGCTTAGATGTACATGGAGCTCCACAGTCTAGACGTTCTCAAGATCATCGTTGAGCCCGCCACTTTTCTTGGCTGGCTCGTTTCCTCCATGAGCCTCCTCATTTTCGTTGTAGACCATCTCGGTAGTACCGGGGAGGTGCAGTTCGTCAGGGCGGCGGTAGGCAACATAGAGAGCAATCATCACACCCACGACGGTGATACCCAAACAGACCCACACAAGTGGGAATTCCTTATCAGAGGACGAACCTTCCTCTGCCATCACAGCACCGAAGAAGGTAGCGGATGCAATCAGAGCCTGAGCCCACATTCTTGTTTTTAAGCTGAGAGACAAGTCTAAGATAGAAAAGAGCGGGAGAGAGAGAAAAAAATGGGCACACAACACCAAATCCACAAGAATACCAAAGAGCAAATGCACTCTATTTTAGTTATTATTATTATTATTATTATTATTTGAAGGAGGGAGGAATGGGGTCATACAATCTCTCATCGAGCCTATCCCTTCCCAGCGCACGGGCTAAAGGCCAACACCAATCGTGCAAAACACACCCTCTTCTCATTGCCCAACATCAAAACGCACACTAACAAGGACAGGGTATGTTCTATACAGGACGCATGCGTCACCAGTGCCACAAACACGATGACCGTGAGACAAAGGCACACACACAAAAAAGAATAATAATAATAATAATAATAATAATAATAATAATAATAATAATAATAATAATACCAAAACACGAATATTGATTGAGCAGACAGGCATAACTTCAAACCTCACAGGAAGCACAAAACCCCAAATAGTGAAACCATAACCATCCTTCCCCCACTCGACACATTCTCAATAAAGCAGGGGTCGTTCTGCTATCGTCAGAATGTAGGTTCAAATTAATAAAAATTCCACCACTTAACAAAATAATCGCTGTTTCCACTAAAAACGTCGTATACCACCAAAGTACGACGAAGAAAAACAAAGTGGTATCCCAATGTATGAGCACAAACTGACGCCGCTGGCATGATACCGGAAGTGGCAAATAACCAGCCCGCAGCCACAGAGCACATTACTTATCCAGAACTATAATACTACAAAACATTTGCAGAGGTCAAGAGAAGCAAGAGAGTTTGCCCAAAGCCAAACGCAAAAAGAAAGAGTAAATAACAACCCGTCTCATTTAATGACTGAATAAGCTAAGCTCTGCAGCACAAAAAAAAAAATGCCTTTTCATGAAATTCAGATGAACCTCATATTTGTACTACTAAAGATAAAAAAACAACAATAAAGACAGCAGATGACATAATTTCCCTCCATTCAGGCACATATATCAAAAAAACCTACCCGCAAACTACATGCCCTTAGCGGGATGTAGTGACCTTGGGTGGTAAGGAAATGACGAGGAACGCCGAAGGAGAACCTCGAAACAAAGACCGTTATTTTACCATGAATACAACAGATCAGCCTCTCACATTCTCTCTTGGCGATGAAAAAGTGGAGGAAGACATGATTGGTCTCCTTTTTAATTTTTCCTATATTTTCTCGTTTTTTTCTTTTTCATTCATTAAGAAGTGAGTAGAAAAGTAAAACAAAAAAACCTATAAAAAAAGACAAAGCATTTTTTTCCCTTAGTTATTTAGAGTCAAAACATCTACACGTTCTCAAGATCATCGTTGAGCCCGCCACTTTTCTTGGCTGGCTCATTCTTTCCACTCACTTCCTCCGACTCGGTGGAGACCATGACAGTAGTACCGGGGAGGTGCAGTTCGTCAGGGCGGCGGTAGGCAACATAGAGAGCAATCATCACACCCACGACGGTGATACCCAAACAGACCCACACAAGTGGGAATTCCTTATCAGAGGACGAACCTTCCTCTGCCATCACAGCACCGAAGAAGGTAGCGGATGCAATCAGAGCCTGAGCCCACATTCTTGTTTTTAAGCTGAGAGACAAGTCTAAGATAGAAAAGAGCGGGAGAGAGAGAAAAAAATGGGCACACAACACCAAATCCACAAGAATACCAAAGAGCAAATGCACTCTATTTTAGTTATTATTATTATTATTATTATTATTATTTGAAGGAGGGAGGAATGGGGTCATACAATCTCTCATCGAGCCTATCCCTTCCCAGCGCACGGGCTAAAGGCCAACACCAATCGTGCAAAACACACCCTCTTCTCATTGCCCAACATCAAAACGCACACTAACAAGGACAGGGTATGTTCTATACAGGACGCATGCGTCACCAGAGCCACAAACACGATGACCGTGAGACAAAGGCACACACACAAAAAAGAATAATAATAATAATAATAATAATAATAATAATAATAATAATAATAATAATAATAATAATAATAATAATACCAAAACACGAATATTGATTGAGCAGACAGGCATAACTTCAAACCTCACAGGAAGCACAAAACCCCAAATAGTGAAACCATAACCATCCTTCCCCCACTCGACACATTCTCAATAAAGCAGGGGTCGTTCTGCTATCGTCAGAATGTAGGTTCAAATTAATAAAAATTCCACCACTTAACAAAATAATCGCTGTTTCCACTAAAAACGTCGTATACCACCAAAGTACGACGAAGAAAAACAAAGTGGTATCCCAATGTATGAGCACAAACTGACGCCGCTGGCATGATACCGGAAGTGGCAAATAACCAGCCCGCAGCCACAGAGCACATTACTTATCCAGAACTATAATACTACAAAACATTTGCAGAGGTCAAGAGAAGCAAGAGAGTTTGCCCAAAGCCAAACGCAAAAAGAAAGAGTAAATAACAACCCGTCTCATTTAATGACTGAATAGCTAAGCTCTGCAGCACAAAAAAAAAAAAAATGCCTTTTCATGAAATTCAGATGAACCTCATATTTGTACTACTAAGATAAAAAACAACAATAAAGACAGCAGATGACATAATTTCCCTCCATTCAGGCACATATATCAAAAAAAACCTACCCGGCACAACGTACATGCCCTTAGCGGGATGTAGTGACCTTGGGTGGTAAGGAAATGACGAGGAACGCCGAAGGAGAACCTCGAAACAAAGACCGTTATTTTACCATGAATACAACAGATCAGCCTCTCACATTCTCTCTTGGCGATGAAAAAGTGGAGGAAGACATATTGGTCTCCTTTTAATTTTTCCTATATTTTCTCGTTTTTTTTTTTTTCATTCATTAAGAAGTGAGTAGAAAAGTAAAACAAAAAAAACCTATAAAAAAAGACAGAAGCATTTTTTTCCCTTTAGTTATTTAGAGTCAAAACATCTACACGTTCTCAAGATCATCGTTGAGCCCGCCACTTTTCTTGGCTGGCTCATTCTTTCCACTCACTTCCTCCGACTCGGTGGAGACCATGACAGTAGTACCGGGGAGGTGCAGTTCGTCAGGGCGGCGGTAGGCAACATAGAGAGCAATCATCACACCCACGACGGTGATACCCAAACAGACCCACACAAGTGGGAATTCCTTATCAGAGGACGAACCTTCCTCTGCCATCACAGCACCGAAGAAGGTAGCGGATGCAATCAGAGCCTGAGCCCACATTCTTGTTGTTAAAAGCGCGAAAAAAAGAGAGATTTCCTTAGCGGAGTTGGACGTGAAGACTAAGAAGAAGAAGAAGAAGAAAGAAAGGAAATAACGAGTAGGGAAACTCATTACATTCTGTGAATGTCTTATTGGTTTCTCTTAGCATGAGCATCACCATTATTAAAAATTCCGGAAGTTTTGGTATTAGTCATCAAAGAGAGGGGTGAAATAACCCAATAAGGAAAAAAAAAACAAATCCCAGAACCTAGAACCTCATCATATTTTCCTTCTTAATTGGAATACCCTAGAAATAATTAATAGAGCACATAAGAAAGGATCCCAAAAGTGTCGATCCCTCAATATCATGAATCGGTACCCGTCGAATACCCTTTTTAATGACACGCAATGGCAACATACACTCTCCGAGAAAAACATTACGTGTCTTATCCTCGTCGTAAACTTGTATAACAAGCGTCGATAGTTCCCAATCATGGATTTCCCAAGAAAACTCATTGTTCATACCCTTACCACGCCATACAGGGTGAAAGCCATTGTTACGAATTGCCTTTGTATATCTCTTGGTAGCTGTAACGCCAGGACCCTCTATAAAGCACAAGATAAGTGGATCAACTATTTCACCTTTAGATGAACGTTTTGGTTTGGGAAGACAAAATGCAGATACAACTTCCAAACTCAGTATTCGTATCTGGGAAGATTCCTTTGAATTACTAGTTGATATCAGATGTTTGGGTTTTAAAAGGTAACCGCACATTCCATTATCGTAAAAGAAACCTCTGTTAAGTCTCCATGCGTAGGTTTTACATGATTGCCAATTCAGTGCTACAATTTGGCAACCACTGTTCCAGAAAACTTGAGGGTGATAATTACTGCTTTTTATTCTAGACCCAGCAGGGTATATTCGACTCAGACAGCAGCTGTTAATTTTTGCAAATGCCGCAGAGTTAGATGATGCAATTTTTTTTGCTTTGCTTTCTACAAAGGAGGAGCAGTGATATGGTTGTCGATTTTCAAGATATTTGAGATCCTTTATACCTTTATATCCTGCTGTTTCAATTGAAATGACTGCAGAAAGTTTTTCAGATACCTTTTTGTTTTTTCCTTGGTCTTTCTTTTTCTCCCTTTTCACTTTCTCGTAATCTTTTTGTGATACAATGCTATCTCTTCGCAGAAATCCATCATTCTTTGGCAATTCTTCGCCTTCATTTTCCTCTATATTCTCCTCTACTGTCTCTTCACCGTCATCCTCTACATCTTCTTCATCATCCTCTTCATCATCTTCGTCCTCAACTTCCATTCCGATTCCATTAGCTGCGTGTACACCGCGTTTGCTTTTAACGAGAATTTTCTTTTTAAGTTGCTCAGGTGAAAAGACAAAGGATGGTTTCTCTCCAGCGGCCCAGGGACTCTTAAACAACATGTCTCCAAATATATCGCACATAATATCAGCCATACGATCTTGTTGTGACAAACTCGTATGAACTTCTAATGATAAAATTACTGGATATTCTGAAACCTGAAAAGCATACTCTTTGATTACTTCTATACAAGAACGAAAGGAAATTTTGGATGTCCTTGTATACCCATGATAAACCACTGGTTCTCCCCCAAAACCATTCCAGCAATCCAACTCAACACAGCGACATCCATCCAAAAGAGCTCTTTTATACATTTTTGTTGATGATTTACTGGTTAATTGATCTCCTGTCAAGTAGGTGTTATGCGAAGAATTGATAAAGTAATTACAAATGGGTTGATTCATATCATGGCAAACTTTAAACGCCTTTTCAGGATCAACAATACTGTTAAAACGGCCGTCTGCCAAAAAATAAAGAAAATTATTCAAGTCAATTCCACTGGAGTCAATACAACCAACAGCCTGTAGCATCATATCATTATGATTTGCCTCCATACTTTCTCCTTGAAAGTCTTTAAGGAATGCCAAAAACTCTTCCTTTGTTATTTGATCACGATTGGGGCCTGTTATACCCCTGAATACATACTCCAGTTCATTAAGTCTAGTAAGTTCAAAGTATACTTTCTCTAATGGGGCATATTTCACACTTCCGCCACTTGCTTCTACGGTAGCCATCATTTTTTTTGAGAGATCATCAGGAAAGTTTAGTCCCTTTACGAGTTTTCTCAACTCAGAGAGGCTAATGTCGCCACTATTATCAACATCATATTTCATCCAAATCATCATAAATTTAGCACGATTTAAATCCCACGTAATGTGATGACCACTGGTTGCAGCAATATAGGCATCAAGTGCAGCTGACGACTTGGGATTAGAAGAGCACGATCTACGAAGAAACTCATTCGCATCCTCACGAGAACAGACCAATAGATCAAGGGCCGCACCCCACATGGAGGAGAAGAAAGTCGCTGCATCTCTCGGTGTTACATCGTTCTCCGCAAAATAGTCATCAATAAGTCGTGTGGCACTTGGAACATAGAGAGGCATCCTCTCATTAACGGTCTTCTTGCTGACACAGGAGCCCATTATTGATCTCTTGCAGCTCCACTATTTTTTTTTTTTACTTCTAGAGTTGTTTGAATTGCTAGTAATTTATCTTCAATACCAAAAAGAAGAGAAAGGAAATAAAACTAAACATGTTTTATTCCCAATGAAAACACCCACACCTACACCATCTACGCACAAAAGCAAACATAACAATAAAAAGAAAAAAAAAATATTTATAATCATTCCCAAACAGTTGATAAGTCTAACGTCAATTACCCTCCACCAATTGAAGGCGACATTTTTTCCTTCCATTTTTGCTCTTCTTTTGATGCCTGTTGAATAGCTTCAGTTAGCTGCTCTAGTGTCGACTGCAGCTTTAGTGTTTCTGTAATGACATTGGCTTTATCACGCCAGTACTGTAATTCATCTTCTGCTCTAATATATTTTTCGCGGCGCTCTTCTATTAAATTCTTTAATTTTTTCTCTTCCTCTCGCCTCAGAGACTCCTGATGGTAACAACGTGCCTTGTCTTGTACGTAGGCCACTTTGGATGCCTCTGCTTCTTCTGACCAAAACTTTAGAAACGCACGTATCTTTGCATCACGAAGAGTGATTCTATCTGAGAGGGACTTTTTCCATTCACGACAAGAACAGTCAGTCTTCTGGAGACTTTTGCTTAAAATAGAAAGTTCCCTTTCTGCTATTTGTACTTTTTCATGAAATTTTTGAAGCTGTTCATGCAAAAAATCCAATAAAAATATAGTTCGAATATTATGGACACTCCTCTCCATAAGAATTTCATCGACTAGCTGAAGTAGTTTAGCAGAAATGTGGCATTTCATCTCTTTTATTTTACCCTTTAAGGAACGTAGTTTTTCTTGCTTTTCCCTTCTATGTGCATCTAGAGTGTCGATCTGACCCCTAGAAATACTCACCTTCAACATTATCACATCGCTGTCATGGAAGGTATCATCTTTTAGTAAAGAATCATTGTTCTCTTTTTCCAAATCCCTTAAACACTTTTTCAGATGTTCTCGGGCAGTTTCACGCTGAAGAAGAAATTTTTCGACGTTATTCTCGATATTCACCATATTCCTCGTGTCACAATGTATCTCACTTGGCGAAAATGTCTCACCAACTCTCAACGGCGTCGGTGCATGATGTGTGAGATCAATTGAAAACTTTTCTGCCATTTTCATGAGGGAAAATTCATGAAATAACTCTTCAGAAGGCGAGTTAATGACATATTCTTGCAAGAATGTAGACGGGACAACACCCTTAATTCCCATTACATTCTCCCCTATCCACCAACCGCTCGGGTGTTCCTCAAGAATAAGAATAAGATCACCCTTTAAAATAGGGAGATAGTAACGACCCTTATTTTTGTAGTCATGGGTCGCCTGCGTCAGACGCATAACTGCCCTTCAGCACCAAAAAATGATGAAAAGAAAGGAGCAGAAAAGTGATATGTCATATCGATAAACCCCAAATTGCATGCGAGAAAAAAAAAAAAATACAGATAAACCAGCTCTTCTGAGACTTGTATTTAGACAGAAGCAAAGAACAAAAATTTTTTTCTTTTGCACTCCAAAAATCCCTTTCATACAAAGCAACTCACAAATAACACACAAATACAATTTCTCATTGCTTCATTTCACTCCTCATCAAGGCAATGAAAGGGCTTGTACGGTGTATTCCTTGCCTGACTCCACATAAACCTCACCATAAGCGCCAGGGAGAAGGATTTCCGATTCCCCTACAGGTTTTAAGACCATTTTATGACCGAATATGTGATGAGGATAAGTAACTCCCCCTACAGTCTCTAGATCGACGCCTAAGTTTGATAGCGTCACTTTAAACGGAGAGGCAGAATCCCCTTCGTGTTGCGCTGACATTTTCTCTTCCCTACAGTTTCGCATAAATCGAATAATATATATATATATATATATATATATATATATATATAGAAAAGATAAAAAGAAAAGAAGCTTTTTTCTTTCAACTACAAGTAAAAGAGACTGTAAGAGAGTCACAGTAAGAGATAAAAAGAAAGTTTGAAAGAAGGAAATCTTATGTAACGGAAAAATGTTAACAGGTAAATATATATATATATATATATCTCCGGACTCTTCCTCAGACGCAACCCTACAAAACACCGTAAAGGTCTTGAAAGGAAGCATAACGCAGAGAAAACGTATCCCTGAGCATCACAAATGGTGAGGAGCCATCTGGGAGACGACAAGAAATAACGACAGAGCTTCTCCCATCATGAACCTTTTTAATCGCTTCCATTTTCTCCACAAAACATTCTGAGACATTATACACGCACGGCTCGCGTACCCTTGATGCGTAATCCATGTCACCTACCTGAATGAGTTTTCGTTCCTGCATTACTGAAAGATCGGATTTCAAACATGTGAAGGAATTAGGGTCTTTAATTACGGCAACCTGTAGACCAACGGGCCTTACTACAAGCGGTCGGTAAAGTTTATCTTGAGAAGAAGAAGAAGAAAAAGAGGAGTGCGCTTTCTCAAAAAGAAAGGAGACTCCATGCTTAGCCGCAAACTCTTGATAAAGTTGTTTGTCAAGAGGACTTAGCTGAGGAAATAAGGCCACATCAAGAGAATTAGCATCATATGGAATAGGAAGTACGACGTCTGTGATTTTGTATACACCTCGTTGTGCCTCCTCAGCTGTAACAAGCTTGTAACTATACGGAGACTCACTGAGGGAAGAAACATTGTCAAGCGTACGATATCGTACCACATCTCCCTCAACAACTTTCAAACCCTTAGAGAGTAACCTTTGTGATACCATGGCATTCCATACAAATTCTGCAGCGCTACTGTAAATACGCTCTCGAAGTGGAACAGCCTCCCATAATTTACTTAGCTGTTCATCATCACCCATCGCATTATGATATTTTGCCAATCCCAGCAGAAGATTGACCAACCATTTTTGTGAGCGCATGTGCTTAGCCGCGTCAGCCCAAATCTTAGCAATTCCTGCAACCGTACTAGGGTCAGCATTAAGGTACTGGAGGAAATAACCATAATGTGCCCCATCATGTTCAGCAACACATTGAAGCAAACTTCCCAACGCGTGACGGAAATCCTCCTTCGCAGCAAAAGAGGCGATTTCAAAAAATCTGTTGCTGCCTACACCAAAGGTATCAATACCAAAGTAATTAATAAATCCTCGTTCACTCATTACCTTCAATCTATCCTTTATAGAATCGGTATCACCTTCTACGCAACGCAAAAGAAGGCGGTAGAAATATCCACGTGGTCTGCGGATAAAACGACCAAGGCTCTCATTTGCATGGTACTCTTTGGGATCAAAAATAAGTGGATGCAGGTTGTATTGACGGGATGCATGTGGAAGAAGCTCTTTAGTCATACCAATACATGCACCATACTGTGTAATACACCCCAAAGATCCCCCCGGATTATCATGCAGAATTGTACAACCTTGATTAAGGGATAATATGTAATCCAGACGATTTTCTACACTACCGAGTGAATAGGAATCTCGGTAAAGTACAAACCGTAACACTGGAAAATCCCGCGGTAGCTTTCCTAAATTTCTTATATATTCTCCATAGCTCAACACACGTGGACTAAACGTTTTGGCTGGATCACTAAATGGTGTATTGGCGTTTTCCTCGACAAGAAGTGTTTTTTGTCGCGATATTTTTCGCCATTTACCTTTAGGAGCTTTTTCTATAACAGCGATACTTCCATTTTCATCAATTTCATTTACTTGAAAGTCACTTGATTGTGCCTTTACAATTGCCACAGGAAGAATTTCCCTTGATGAGTAACCACAAATATCACTAAGGCGCAGTAAAAGAGCAGAGCTTCTTTCTTCATTCTCAAGGTTGCGACCGGAGCGCCATTCACTCTGAGAGACAATAACGCCCGTTGCTGGATTCCGCAGTGACCAGCGAATAATAGGACCCTTTGACGCAAGTTTCATTACTTTCGTGTTTTATTCCATAGGAACATGAATAGGGGTGGAAGTCCAAGGTAGGAGCAGTGTGGAGGGGAAAAAAAAAAAACAACGAATATTCAAAAAGAAAAGAAAAGTAAAAATGTTTAGCGTATATCAAGAAAAGAAGCATCAAAATGCACATACTAAAAGTAGCATGCGTAAGAAGAAGAAAATGAATTATGATAGAAAGAAAATAATAATAACAACACTAACAATAATAATATCAATGTAACATTGACCAGGACGTCTTTTTCCCATTGGTATACTGTTGAACCGTCCCATCTGTAGCATCCACAGCATAAGAGGCATTTATTTCATCTTTCCAAGGGTGATAGGGATTATCAAGGAAGGTGTGATACATACTACTCTCTCTTTCTTCTGTACGTGCGGCAGTCTCCATTTGTATTGTCTGTAACGGGGGAGCACAATCGCCCAAAAATTCGCAATCAAGGTAATTGCGCTCAGGTAATTGATTGCGAATATGGGGAGGAAGCACCTGCAGCTTATGCTCATAGAGCTCCTCTTCTAGTTGCATAAGTGCACCTTCTGTTATAACTAGTCTTTCGTGCTTCATCGCATCATAAGCATTGAAACGATTTATTGGTATAGGGTTCTTGGGACCTTTGGGACCTTTCATTCGTTGTTTTGAAGCCGTTTTATTGAAATCATATTGCTCATCACATAACACAGTAGGTCGAACCATTTTATTCCTACCATTGAAAAAACTACCAAAAAAGAAAGATCGATCAAACTCAGAACTTGGTATAAGACGCGAACCCCCATCCATAAAGAGAACACCACCACCCATGTGTCGCACATCCCAGGACATACTTCGACAGAGATTTAAATAGCACTCCTGCGTTGGTTCCGCAAGAGTGAGTCTATCAACAACTTGCAGACGCCCCTGAAGTAGTTTAAGAGTCAGCATCATGCGGTTACTTTTGCTCCATGTTTTAACATCCATCGTAGGCATCAACATATTCCACGGTTTAGACGGTTTCGTACGACCTCCCCACGGGTATTGGTGATTCTTTCGATTACTAGCACGCGGCATTCCCATACCTGTGTTAGGCCAGTTTTTTTTAGCTTTTCGCCATATTTCACGTGTTTCATAGTCCCATTTACTAGCAAAATTTTGGCATCGCACCATCCAGTATGTGATATTTTTGCTGAGCTCTTCCGTCTCTGGATACATGCCAAAAATAAAGGGATCTAGTTCACGCGTATGTGTTATTTCATTATTTAAATTAAACACTGGAACAATGATACGTTCCTTTATAGTACCGTAAGTATAAACAACAGGTTTTGTGGTATCAAAGTGTGGTAATTCCGGAAGAGGTTCCGTAAAGTAAGGATGAGATCGTTGAGGTGATGGTAAGTATGGTGACGCCAAGGGTCGTGTCACAGTGTTGTGTGGGTCGTAAAGCGGGAGAGGATGCGCACCTGGAAGCGTCTGTTGCGCACCCTCGTACACAAAGTCACCCTCATCCCTTGGTGCAGTATCATGAACACCCGAAGTACGCCAATCGTAGCGGGTGCTGAATATGATATGACGTCTGTTTCCACTTAACGGTAATACCGAATAGAAAGTTACGCGTCTCATTGATGTATATTACCCCTTCAAGTGTATTTGTGGTTAGCCTATGTATGTATGTATGTATACACAGTTGAGAGAGGGCGGGGGTTAGTTATCCGTTGTTTCTTTCTCTCTTTTTCCCTCCACTATTTGTAGCTACTTCCAAATTTTAAAAAAATTGATATATATATATATATATATATATAGAGAGAGAGAGAGAGGGAGAATAAACAGAAGTAATAAATAAAAGGGGAATTCAAAAGTAAAAAAAAAAGGAAACAGCAACCCGATACCAACTTTCCCCAGACAGAGGAAAAAAATTGAGGGGAAACATAGTATACGCATTGTTCATGGAACTCGAAAAACATTTTTTTCTTTTTGTTGCTGCTGCCTATGCAACTGCTCTTAAGAATTATGAGAACCTCTGGATCCTTGTTGGTAAGCAGCCAACTGCTTCTTGAGCTCTGCCACCAGCTGCTCCAGTACTTCACGGTCTCTGTAGCTGCTTTCAAGCCGCTCATTTAGGTCTTTATTTATTTCCTCTAGTTTAGCACAACGCTCTACTGTATGTCCTATCACTCTGTTTTGAAGATTAATTTGCGAACTGGCTGCATTAAGACGATCAAAAAGAACTGGCTCGCTTTTGCCGTCTTGCATCCTGCATTCCTGTGAATTGGCCAGATGCTGCTTGGCGCTGACATTCTCTTCGTCATGGGTCATACACGCGTCCCGTGCGGAGAAGTTCGGAAACAGTGCTGCTGCTCTTGTCACCGTATGAAGGCGGGGATTCGCAAGGGCCGCAGCTGCCTCCACCATCTCCGCCGATAGCCCCAGCGCCTCACTGGCGGTCGCAGCATTACTACTATTGTCACCACTCTCATCAGAAAGTGTCAATATGAGGGAGCCAAGATGTCGGATTGAAGCACATGGCGCACTCAAAGATCGTCTCGACGACACGGTTAAAGAATCACTACGCATTTTAACTATAGAAAAATAAAAAATCAAGATAAACACAAACAAGGAGACCTATTAATCACAAATAGAATAAATAAATAAAATAAACAATAAAGAACCACAAAGGTAGGGGGAAAAAGGTACGAATATATCTTAAAGTTGAAGACTTACCAAACACCTACAAGCGCCAAAAACAATATTCAGCATCATCAGTAGAAAGATCCGGAACTGTTAAAGAAAATGATACAAACCGAAAAAAAAAACTAGATCGTTAGCAAAACCATTAAAAAAACGCAATAATAATAATAATAATAATAATAATAATAATAATAATAATAATAATAATAATAATAATAATAATATATATATATATATATATATATCATCAACAAGATTTTAAGGGATTTTTCTCATCGCAACACCTTACCTTTTAACATATATTCGACATCATGCAAGAGCAACACTACTTCTTCTATAAGGGGCAAGAAAGAAGAAGAAAGTGAATGTGTCAGAGCGGTTACGGCTTCCTCCTCTACCTGCAACTTTTCTGCAAAGGATACCCACTCATTTATTACTCTATTTAAATGCCGTGAGGACGCCTCAGCTCCATTAAACTTTGCACACATCTCCTGGAACATTGCACCCATGCTGTCAATCACTTCATCATTCTTATTTGTCTTCATAACACTCAAATCACCAGTGTTCCCCGTGCTCCCATGCACATAACCCACAAAACCTGTTACCGGAAAATAAAAGGTAAAGTAGATAGATAGAGATAGAGATAGAAAGAGAGAGAGAGAGAGAAAGTGAAACACATTAAAAAAAAAACGAACAAAAAATCAAACAAATTTCTTTTATTTTACCAATTCAACTCCTCTTCACTTTGAGAGTGAATTATTACCCTGTACACCGCGCATCACATCTACTTATCTATATGCTGTGGTACATTCGCCTTAACTTTTCGGAAATAGCCTTTACATGAGAAATAGAGTGCATCTTCGCGAAACAAACAAGAGTAGTACTAGGAAAAAGAAAATACTCGAAACAGATCATCATATCTCACTGCAGTTGTAGGAACTCTATAGAGGAGTGGGTGGTGATATGAAAAATCACCCCATCTATACGTCGGTTCTATGACCCAACTTCCGTCAGCGATTTCACCGAGTGGAGGCACGATGTCTTCTGCGCGTCGTCTAATAGAATACAACTCTCCTTCACTACCATCTTCTTCTACTAGATGAGGATGATCCACGTACGCAGAGGTACCCATCATCCCTTCAAGTGGAATAGTATGAGGTTCAGAAAAGAAAATTTCATTTACCTGAGTTCTACAATCTAAAACTTCACCATTCTTTAGCATTCTTGGAAACATCCCTTGGGCAGGAGGCACAGCCTGGAGTTCCAGCGGTTCTGTGCGTGGGAGAGAAAAAGGCCCGTCCCCGATGAATGGGCTATTTGCAATGGGCGAGACGTTTGGACAAAGCGGGGGACGGTGCTTCGACGTAGGCGTGGTGGGCTCCTCTCTTGTGGGGGTCCCCTCCGCGGAGGAGGAGCGGCTGGGCGGAGGGCGTTCGAGGGGTGGTGGGGGTGATCCCGGTGTGGTGGGCTCTGAGACGTCGAAGGTGCGGAAGGAGAGGTCCGGGCCCGGGCCGCGAGCGGGGGGGCTGGAGGCGGCGAGGGCCTCGCCAAGACCGCGCAGATCTCCACGCGGGCCAAGCGACGCAAGACAGTCGTGGAAAGACGGGAGGTTCGTGCGCCACGGCGTACGGAAGGGATTGCGCCGTGGGGCCGCCACTTCCCTCGCGCCCATCACACCGCACACAGAGATAGAGAGCTACTAACCTCATATAAGAAAAGGAAGAACACGAAAAAAAAAAAAGAAACCAAAGAAAAACAATAGGGTAAGAAATTGCAGATAACGCCACTATCCATTTGACTGCAAGACTCAACAGAAACGTACAGTCAGATGGTGTATTTTTCTCGTTATAGAAACAACTACAACAACACGTACGAGAAAAAAGTGTTTTTTTTTTATTCGTTTCATAAACATCACTTCTTCGATAGATAAATCCCAAAAAGGGAAAATGGGTTCCTGGAACGCATACATATGCATGACACATACCCTCAGTTGAACATCGGTTGAAGAAGAAAATACCGGACCTCACCACCATCATTAAATATTGAGGAAAATATTACACTTCACAAATCCCATTATTATTTCTGGTTCTCTTGATGGTACCCATCCTCCAACTATAGAAACCCACACATGTACATACCCATACGAGAGTTTGTACACTCAAAATAAGCCATGTCACGACTCCGTCCAACCTTTTGATTTTCTTGGTTTGTTACTCTGCTATCAATTTCACGTACTTTCGTTAGGAAGTTATCCAAATAAGAATATATATATGTAGGAATTTCTGTGTTTCTCCTTTCTCTCATTTTTTTTTTTTTACTTTTTAGTTGATACGTGATGTGCCTACTGTAAAGCACTGTTTCGAAAAAAAAAGCGAAACCATATTCTCGTACGAATGACCCCCAGTAAGAAAGAACAATACACAATTGTGATATTATAATCTCACAGTTGAAGAGAGAGGAGGTCAGAACATAGAAAAGAAACTATCGATAAGGAAATATCCCTTTTGCTTTTTTTTCTGATTCATCGGGCTCATCCAACACCTTAGTGACCCAGGTGCACTTTTCACGAGAACACTGATAAAATGCCAGTGGTTAGAATAGTGAAACATCTTCGAACAAGACCTTTGGTATCGCCAAAGGATTTCTCAGATGGATCAGAAAATAACAGAGAGAACCAAACGATGAAATGATGAATATAACTAACGTTATATCTTAATTCAACCAAAGGCATTATAGTGGCTCATTCACCCTGAGAAATTTCACTGAAGCAAGATATTCATATTGGAAAAGCCAATGTATTTCTTTCATTTTTCCTCAGCTAATTTTTTTTAAACTTTTTGGCCCCTCTATCTAACTCGGACGCACCCACACAGAGTAACACAAAGGACACTAAGAAGTAATCTGCTGCACCGGATAAACAAAAAGAAACATTCCCACATAAAAAGACGTGTGCAGTAACATATATTCAGACGAAGATTTCTTACTGGTTAAGGAAAATAAGAGCGAGACGCAAATAGAGTAAGAACAAAGGCATTACCACTACACGAATTTAGAGTAGTGTACACTTGGTCTTTTTTTTTTTCTTCGCCTGTACAGGTGATGGTATGGAAGGATTCACAGACTGCTGTACAGGAGTCACATCTTGTGGCAAATATCGAACTTCACCTCTTGGCCCATTTGCCCGAGAAACCCCTTCGGCATTACCAGATATACCCGTAACAGGTGTGGTGGAATTTCGAATTGTACGAACGAGCGTTTCAAAGATATTTTCAGCCATTCGTCGATTCTTAGCCGTCACTTCAAGAAAAGGAGAGTTTGCTTGTGCTGCAAACTGGCTGCCTTCCTCTGTGGATACAGCTCTGTAGTTCACCTCGTCAATCTTGTTGCCAACAACGACACAAGGAACCGATTGATCCCCTTTTAGACGACGAAGTTGTGTGTAAATCCTCTTGAGCTGCTGAAAACTCTCAGCATCAGTGATGCTATAGACAAGGACGAAACCTTGACCCTTCTTAAGATATTGATCACGCATCGCACCAAACGCGTCTTGTCCAGCCGTATCAACTATTGTCAACACCGCTGGTTCATCATCAACATCAATAGGTTTGCGATATACGTCCTCTATGGTAGCATCATACTTGTCCACGAAATGGCCCTGAATATACTGAATCGTGAGGCAGCTTTTGCCCACGCCACCACCACCCAAAACAACAACAGGTATGTCTGGCATAACAACTCGAATGATTAACAGAACAAAAAAAATCCAAAAGTAAATAAATCCCCCAAATACGAGTATATTCAGGGAAAGTATACTACAGGCGATATCAACGTTTTTTCGCGATAATATGAGCGATATTATATCACCCTATTTCAATCGACAACTACGCTTTTATGAAAATGCGCTCTCCTATCTTTCTTCCTCTGGTAATAACAATAGTAGTATTGAGAAACAAGAAAAAAGAATAAAAAACGTTTAGCAAATAATAAAATAGGGCATTGATACAATAAAACTGTCTCAATTCGATATAAAGAAGAAGACACAAAGAAGACATGGCATATAATATATATATATATTTATTTATTTATTGATTTATTTCATTTACCAAAAAAGAAAAAAGAAACGCTATCTTATACAAAACCCATTTGCACTCTCATATTTTCCCTTTTCCTTGGCACTCTTTTTCTCAGACAAGAGACTAAAAACAAATGTCGTCGCAGTAAGATATAGATGATGCAGACATACTGGTTTTTTTTTTCTTCCCCTCAAGGTGTCGCTTTTTCCATTTTAATATAAACCTCCTCGTCTCGATACACGAATAAGGAAGTAAATGGATAAGGGGAGTGCTATAACATTTACTACAGCACATGCTACAAGTGGTATCCAGATGCAAACACGACCCTTACACTGTCTCGTTTCCCACAAACCTTGTTCTCTGCTATAATAATCAAAAATAGGACCGAAAAGAGCCACATTGAATATTAACGGAGAGGCAATACCTGCCGTGTAAATTGCACTGTAGTGTTTTCCGCAGTTATCAGGGGCAAAAAGATCCTTGATAATCAAAATAGTACTACCCCAAGAAACTCCCGTTGCAAGTCCAACAATGAAGAAAGGGATTACCAATGCGTTACTAGGCATTCCAAGAAAGAGTGGAAGTCCGATAAAATTAAGCACAGGTGCTATACAAAACAAAACCGAAACAGGAATCTTTCTACGTAAAAGAAAAGGATGCGCAATTCCCACAGCCACACGTCCCATCGCGCTAGCAACTCCATATATAGAGACAAAAACAACATTAACAGTAGAAGAATACCCATTAAAATCCATAGCTTCGTATATTTGACTACTATTACTTGAAACTAATGTTGCTGAACTCCATGAGGCAAGACAAACGTACCACATCAACCACATTTCTCGTCGCCTCATATTATACCATAAACCTTTTGAATTTAATTTTATTTCCTCTTGCGCAGCCTCTGACTCGACTGTAAAGTTATTACCCAAATCTAAAGAACATCTCTTTGCTGAATGTCGTTCTCGTATATCAATTGTCTCTATCTCATCTACATTGTCTTCCTTCTCAGGTGACGGCGGTGAATGATCGCTTAAACCATCTTCCCTCCGAGCACTTCTCCCCTCGGGGCTATAATCAGTATTACCACTGGAAATCAAACGGGAAAAAATTTCCCTCCCCATGCGAGGGTTTATCGATTCCGGTATTTCAATTGTAACGTCAGTGACGTTTATAGTTAACATTTCCAAAGGAAGAGTAACTGCTTCTGCCGGTGCCGGTGGTAGTGTTGGTGGCGTTGTTGAAAGTGATTCTGATGCTCTCTCTGATCCCACTGCTGCAGCAGGTGAATGTGTTGAATACCCATCAACGTTACAGGGGTAACTTGGCGTCACAACAACCATTACAATAAAACCAAGGCACAAAATAATTGTGCAAACACCTATAATAATACGGCCAGCATCAGATAATACATAATAATTTTCAAACAAAGTCATCCCAAGTATGTAGAGAATACACATAAATAGAATAACAGTGCCAACATTAAATGGAGCTTTGAAAAGCCGAGGCTCACCACCACCACTCTGAACCACATCCTGGTCAGGGACGTTTAAACCCAAACATTGAGTAGATTCCGTTGGAAGACGTACAAAAAGCGTACCGAGCACACCAACCGTAAGGGAGTAAATCATTAAAAATAGAAAAAAAGGTCCTATCCCACTGAAACGAGTTTCGAAAAATGCAATATATATTTGCACAATAACTGAGCTACCGAGTCCCATAAAAGTCTTCTGAATGAGAATCACGCGTCCTTTGTAGCATGAAAAGGCATCAAGATTTGTCAAAACACTGCCTGTCTCATAAAAACTTGCCGAAAATTGGGATATTCCGTAGAATAAACACATAACAAAAATACTTGTTCCCAAAAGAGGGTGATCCACATTAATAAACATTAGAAACATGCCGAGCCATCCCACAAAGTTTAATACAGTGCCCACCAAAAGAGTCGCTTTGGGACCTTTTGTGTCATACAAAAAACCTGTCGGAAGTGAAAAATAACTTAATATTACACCCACTGTAGATACGGCGTTAACTTGCGACTGATTATATTTAAATGCTCCTTGCTTTATGTAAGGGCTAAATATACCAAAGCAAAAACATGCACCATTGTTGATACAAATGAGAATAGTAACAAAAAACTGAAAAAACCAGCGTCGTTCAAGGGTCCAAGCAGGAAGGAAGGAAGGTGTCCTGGCCTCTGTTTCCTTCATTTATGGCACTTCTTCACCTTGTATTTTATGGTTAAAAGCAAAATATAACCGCTATCCGGAACCAATAAACACACACACAGAGAGAGAGAGAGAGATAAAAGACAGAGAATGGTGATAATGATCATAATATGAAGAACAAAACCAGACAAAGCACATTTGGTATAAGAAAAAAATATATTTTGTGGAAATACCTCACGCTGTCTCGTAAAAAAAAAAAAGTACATTCAAAGATTTACATTGGTTTAGACAACCGTGTCAGTTTGGTCTCCCTCTTCCAGTTCCCTTTGGAGAAGATGAAATGGTCGCCTATGTGTTGTTCCGGGTGCGAATGAATTCACCAGTGTGGGACCCACCAAAACGGCTGAGGTTTTTTGCGAACTTAACACCGTGTTGTCTGTTTCGCTCAGTGTTTCAACTTCGACCAAAACAGTATCAGTACCCCCTTCGTGTGCCACATTTAATAGCACTGACATGGGGCCAATTGGCTGCATTCCTGAGAGCTCCACCCTTGCCACTATAGTAAGTCCTGCCGCTAGGAACTGTCGCGGGTAATCAACGCTCAACATCTTCTTGTACTCCACAGGAAAGGTGATGCGATAACGGCACGGTACGGTGGAAGTGTTTGTTAGGGCAAGGGGAAGGATATAGCGATAACCCTTCACGACACGCCCAAAGGAAAGCGTCGGCGGAGAAACAGCAAGTGAGGGGAGAAAGTGATGTTCCTGCTGTGGCATCTCTTTCTTGACAATGGAATGCATAAATAGAAGATTATTACCTTTCGCTTGGGACTCCACAGCCACTGGTGACTTGGAGTAAGCTGCAACTGCACCGTTTTCTTCTATATTGTGTGCTGCTTTAATACTTTCAGCTATAGTGTTGTTCTTTGTAATATTAGTAGTAGTAGTAGTAGTAGTATTGTTGTTGTTGTTTCCATCTAGTCTACCATTGTTTCTCTCTCCTGTAACGAGGATACCAGAAAACCGCCAGTAATTATAGTTACTTTTCTTTGTTTTTCTAGTTCTGAAATTCACAGAGTTAATAGATGGCACCTTTGCCTCATGCACAGTATAACCATAAAGTGATGGAAGACACTTTGTTTTTGTACCACGGAAAGTTGTTGATTGTGGAACCTCTGCTGGAGGTAGTGTTTCCATTGCTTTTGACCACATATCTTCCTCCCTTGAAAGTAGGTGTCCCTCATGTAGCAAATTTTCAGTTATATCTGTATCCAAAAGAGCGTCAGACCTTAGTGTAACAAAGTGTATCGCATCAACTTCCTTTTCAAGAGTTTGATTTTTTGTAGTTGGTATTTTGGGAATCAGAGAAAACTGTTCCACAGATGTTGCTAATGGAATGATCTCAAGAATATCTTCCTTGTTACATTTACATAATGAAGGAAGGAATAGAATGTACTCCTGAATAGCACCATCAGCAAAGGAACCACTAAGAAGTGGACGTGAATAAGCTGGATTGATGTCAGCCTTGAGACGATGCAAAAATACACTGAAGACCCAAGGGTTGACAAAAAGAAGAGGTAAGTCATTATCTATGTGAAGTAAAATCCGAAAGAGGTCCTTGCAAGGTTGTTTATTATAGGTAAGCAATGAATCAATTTTTTCTTCAGCATATCTCCTATGGCTCAGAGCTGTCGCATTTATCAAGAATGATTTTGTGTTGTCAGTTGGCTTTCCAAAAGAAAAGGGAGAATCTGTTATACGAGTCATGTGTAATGCTACATCTTCAAATTTCCCCCCACTTTTCTCATAGTACTGCACAAAATGTTCACAGACCACTTCCGCCGACTTGAACACCTCTTCTCGCACCTCACCACAGCGACCAAAAGGTGAAACACAATATGAAGTGGATTGAGATAAACCAAGCAATCCAGCAAAAGCACAATCTGTCGTAAAACAGTTTCCATTTATCATTGGTCGAACGTGCAGTCGATGTGTTTTCCAGTCCAGGACTGTCTCACCCCCGCTACGAGTATCTATTAATTGTAGTGTTTTTACTTCTACATCCATAATTATCTCAACGCAGTTCACAAGAAGATCCAAACGAGGTGAATCAACATCTACTCGAGTCTCCGGATATCCTGAAAAATTCCACACGAATCCTTTATCCACACTTGAACATGAGCAACCCTTGCAAAATATAACCCCTTCATTCTGATCTGTAGGACTCCATATAATTTCCACTCCGTCTTGTCTCCTAAATATTTTTTTTCCTGTCAGCTGATCCACAGTTTGGGAAACCAAAAGAGGGTCCAATGACAAAACTTTCCCGTCTGCTGTCACCACAGTCCGTTTCCCCAAGGCAGTAACACGGACTATTACACCGTCACTATTCATTGTAGTATAGTTACCAAATATGTCAAGGCAAACACGGTAATTCCCTATATCTGGAGAATGCAGAACTACACAACCATCAGCGTATACTGTGATAGCTTCAATATAATGAAGTTTTAAAGTGCGCACTCCATTACCTGACCAAACATCTAACAGCATATCAACAAGTGTAGAATGGAGAAGGCTACGAATCACAGAAAGATGTAAATACTTATCTAAAATAGAGAAAAGAACTTGTGTTCCATTTCTTAATAAAGCTCTCACATTTGTTTGCGGGGGGTTTCTCTCTCGTTTAATAGGGAGAGGTATTGCTGAGATCAGGTTTTCCTCCAAGGCAGCAAGAGTCGGTACTACCACTTTTTCCTTATTTCCTTTTGATGGTTTTGACTGTTCAAGTGCATCATGCTGCGTTTTTGCCTCTATTTTGGCAGCCTCTACAGCTTTAATATAGGCTGCCTGCTCCACCGCATCAGTATTATCAGCTACAACCTCAAAGAAAAACTGTAACGCATTCTCAATAGTAAGAAAGGAACGCACCCCACTGGATATTTCAGATGGGATTCCCTCAGGTAATGGCTCCTCTACAGTCATGAAACCAAAGTTCACTCCACCTGGACTTGTCACTATGCAGTGGATCTGTCGGGTATTACCTACAATACGGCGAACTTCAATAGTGGAACCATCATCAGCAAACATCCATTGAACTTCCTGAGCAATACAGTGGGCTCCATTTCCCGAAACCATTAGTTCCTGTTCAACCGTTTCTTTTTGATGAAGTCGCCTCAAGACATCCTCATACGTGCGACGACGACGAAGTGTAGTATCTGTCAATTCAATAAGGTCCACGGGTGGAGGTTCTTCAATATTTTTTCTTCGTTTTACTTTTTTTTCCTTTGCTGCCAAGTTTTCTGAGTTTTCTTTAAACTCCTTTTCCCCTTCTTCATCCTCTTTTCTTTCTTCTTCCTCTTCCTCTTCTTCCTCCTCGTCAGTTGGCTCTTCCTCATCACTATCTGGTGGAGGTGGGTTATAATATAATTCCTCTTTAACGCAGTACTTCTCCATCTCAACATAATCTGAGAAACTTGTAGAGCCGTGAAAAGCGTAAACAGATCCCTCTGTGCGTGGGGTTCCATCACCACGGTATAGAACTTCCACTTCAAAACGACCAGATTTTTCAGTAGCCCTTTGCCAACTGAGGGATTTATTCATATCTAAAAATTCTTTTAATTCTGTGCGCACTCCACTGTAAATAATGCCAAGTGCCATCACTTCTGTCACCAACTGTAACGCTTGTTCCATATCTAAACCGAATGACTGGCATAAAAGGGAAACCGTAATTTCTTTGATATTTGTTGCACCACTATTATCATCATTAACACAAGGAGAAAGTGAATAATTATTGGCCTCATCCTCCGCCAATGAAAATTTTTCCGTGGTCGTAGTCGTTGACAAAGCAGATTCAATAGTGGGTTTCTCTGAGGCTAAAGACCTCCCCGTACTTGAAAGAGCGTTTAGATAGGCAGCTCCTACTCCCTGTGTGGCAACATCAAAAATATACTTTACAAAAGCGGTGGTATCATCCTTGTCTTTGAGCATTTGTTGCCTTTCACGTTTCACAGCAGTAGGGTATGGATCCAGGTATTCCGGAGATATCCTTGAAAGCGTTGCCGCAATCTGCAACACACATGCAGTTCGAAAAGCGGACTTATCAAAAGAACCTAATTTCCCCTCCCCAAGAAGAGAATCATATAATGATCGATGAGCGACAACATCATTCATGTATTTTGGGGATGCCTCAAAAACTGGAACTGGTTCAATACAAGCAGGAGGTTTTACAGGGGCAGGAGCATTATTTTTCTTTTTGCTACCAAGAGACTTTTTTCGCCCTTTCTCTTCTGTCGTCGAGGGTGCTACTTCACTGGTTTGCGGGTAACTAAGGGGAAAATATGAAGGTATATTTACCTCTACCCGCAACTGTTTCCACTCACAGTAGTTTATATAACGCTCTCCAAGTAGTGCTACGTTGTCCATTATCGAAGCAAAAACAGCTCCCTCCGTCCCTTTTAGGCGATACATAAGTGTTGCCCCTCCATCACCTGTTGCAGCATTAGAGAAAGCGACATTAGGGGTAATTGTTGTCACAGCATTAGAGGACGTCATCGCCTCCGTTGGTACATCGTAAATGTGAACACAAATATCGCTCAAAAACGGTGGTGCCCGCTTTTCAGTTGCAAGGTAGTGTTGTAACTCCGATACTAAGGATGATGGTGCCTTTTCTTCAACATTAGGATTTTTCTCCTTCTGTGAACCTTTCTTAGATTCTCTACGCCCTTTTCCTTTTCCCCTTGCGGTGTCTGCTGGATTTTGTGGTGTCTCCGCGGCGGGGGATCCCGAGAGCGGAACGCGACTGCTGAGTACGACTACGGCGTGAAGGGGGAGGCCACCGGCGTGCAGTTCCACGACCTCCTCGACAGTGGCGGGACAGACGGGAAGGAGAACGTACGCCGCCGCCCGCCCGAGTCCCCCGTCGCCCCCGGAGCTCGATGCCCGCTCCGCCGCTGCTGCCGCCGCCGCCCGTTCCTCCAGTGCCGCCCGCTCCGCCGCTGCTGGGTCGAGTCCCTCCTCCACGAAGAGCGCCGTGAGGGCCCTCAGTTCCGCCTCCGCCGCCTGCTCCGCCTCGCGCCGTCGAACCTCCCGCTCCACCGCAACCCGCACAAAATCCTCCCGCAGCTGCACCGCCAGGCTCTTCGCCCCTTCTGTCATCTTGCTCCGACGCTCACTCGAACGTCCACGCGGCTCAGGGGCAGGTGGACCACTGCCCTTGCGGTCCAACACGTAGAAATCTTTGGCAAAAGCAGGGTCACGCGTCATAGCATCAATGATTCTGGGAAGACATACCGTATTTACAGTTTGCACGGCAAAGGTGAATATAAGAGGATTAAAACGCTTAAGAGCTTCAGCCTGCAGCTCTGCATCAGCAGGCACGGCTGTCACACCACTTGACATGAAACGAGGGGAAAAATAGAGTGAAAGGTAGTAGTAAAACCCTCCGAAGAGCCGCAAACAGAAGTAACCTCCTTCCTAAATGGATTCCGCCGAAAGTGGACATTATCAAAGAGAAAAATAAATATCAGATGAATGCCAAGAAAAAAAAAAGAAATGAAAAGATAAAGAGAGAGAGAGAAAAAAAAAAACATGAGTATAAATTAGAAGAAGATCATATGTAGGAAACAAAACACAAGATGAAGGTAGAGAACAGAGGTCTGGAAATAAAACAAGAATGGGGAAACCTCTACATATAAACGTTATTGTTGTTTCTTTTTTTTTTTAATACACTTAATTTACTCTCTGTTGAGGAATTATTTATTAACAGAGTAACTTACAACGTGCCAAGATGTACCCCCATAATTATCGGTCAGAGAAATCCCAATTTTGCATAACCGACATTGCATCACTCCACATCTTGATATCATCCACTGGAGGGGACCCTACTAGCACTACAAGAGTGACAATAGTAGCGATGAGGGATACAGAAGTTTTATTCGTGAAAACAAACGTTATTACCCCCAATGCAAGAGGAAACATGGCAACACGTGTCCCATCTTTCCGCCCAGAGAATATTTGTTCAACACTTATAAGGACTGCTGGAGACCATTGTTTTATTGTTTGCTTGATATGGCGAGCTAGTTTCTCTGCAAGTACTCTTTCAGATGGAAGAAAAGAATTTAAAGCCTTTGAAGTAAACGATAATTCCAATATAGTGGCAGAAACATCTGTACAGAGTAATGTCACAATCAAGTAAAAACCAATACCATTATCAGCCATAAGATTGCTAACCCAGGAAGCCAATACAAGAAGTACTGCTGAGATGTATATTAGCAAATGATTCTTTCCACTATATCTCGTTATGATGAAAGGGGTTACAGTGGACTGAATGAAAAAGACAACACCCATATGGATACCAATTATAGTATAATTTAAATGAAATCCGCGTCGGTCAATAAAAGGGTACATGCACTGACACATTGAAGCACAAAATAAAGTCATGCAGAGTGGAATAAATACAATGTACTCCTTGTAGGAATGTTGCAATAACCATTCTTTATATGCCCTCACGGTTTTAATAGCAGGAAAAACCTTTCGTTTACGTACAAGTGTTAAGGATAAAACTCCAACAAATATAGCGGCCGAAAACTCCACGATGGCAAGAATTTCAGTTGTGGAAGCTGGATTGGGACCATAGTCTCCGATAAATCCACCAATTATAACAGCCATAATAAGGCTAAATTTAGTGAACTTCTGCATGTCGTAACTTTTACATGTAGTAGGAAGTTCGTGGACAGCAAATGCTCCAAACAAAAATGTATGACGAAGCAAACCGTTCATCAGACGTGTTAATAGGAAGAGAAAAAGAGATCCCTCACGCAAAGCAGTTGCCATAACAAAAGTGCCTATGGATGTGGCGAAAAGTGTCACTGCATATGCGGTTATTCCGTCAGAAAACCTGGCAAAACGCTCTGCCATAAAGGTGCTCCATAACTGGGGAAAATAATACAGAGATTGGCCCAGCAATAGTGTACCAAGAGAGAGTGGAATAGCATCAACATGCAATGTAATAACAGGAAGTGATGAAAGCGCCACAATAATATCAATGCAGGAAACCAAAGCAAGCGCCAAACATGGGTAACTTTGAAACGTCGTCGACTTCTCCAAGGATCTTTGTTTTTGACCACTATTTGGTGATTTTCTCCCGTTATTGGCTTGTAATGTGGTTTTTCTCGACGTCGCATTCATCATTATTTTCTATAAGTACTACTATTACTATTACTTATCCCTTTTCATGAATTTTATGGTTTTCTTTCTTTTTTTTTTTTGCTACAGTAAATTCACGACCCTCGAAGCCCTTTATTTGGCTAGTTAACCAGTGGAAGTATGAAAAAAAACTAATATGATACACAAAAAAACATCAAAAAAATTTAAAGTTAATAATTTAAAAAATGAGAGGGAATTAAAGTTACGAACTTGCTAGTCTCTCTTTCGTTATCCTATTGTTCATGTGAAAAACAAGTATCGAGGTACATACATTACATGAACATAAGTGATGAAATACAAAAAAACAAAAAAAAAAAAAACACACACACACACGAAACAAACTGAGAGACATCTAACACTTTCTCTCAAGTTGACTAAGTGCCTCGGCCACGGATGAGGTAAGTGGTTGGTAGTCATCAGCCTCGGAGGCGATAAACTGTAGACGCTCTTTTGCAGCCAACAATTGTCGCCTCCCCGCTGGTAGTTCTGCTATGTTTACAATGGCCTTAACCACGTTGACAAGAACATCACGTTCCTCCTCCTGCATAAGGAGAGCGAGCAATACGGCAGGGATTTCCTCATCAACTGCCTGTCTCTTCCCTGGTTCATATATGGTAAGCTGCGCCACCGCGGCAGTGATCGACGTGCGCACGCGCAAGTTCTCGTTCCGCATGTGTGGCCTAAGCGCGGCAAGAGTATGTGCGTCAACGGCTGCAGTCTTTCCGAGGCGGTAAGCGGCGGTTAGTGTCAGGGCGTCGGCGGCTTCCGCGACGGCAAGGGGGTCCGGCTGCGGGGCAGCGAGCACCGCCGTTGCAGCACCCACCCCGCCGGCCCTCACAACCCGCACGAAGGCCTCCTTCACTAGGAGTGCCGCCGCCAGCCCGCCGCATCCCGCCGCCGCCACCTTGTCGGCCCGACCCGCCGGCTCCAAGAGCCGCACACAACGCTCCACCAGACCGTAACGTACCAGTCGCGTGATCGCCTCATACCCGTTGTACGCCGCGCGACACCCCATCAGTACACGCACAGCACGCACTACAACCTCACTAGAGGGGTCGTCAAGAGTGGTCAGAAGTTCCCGCAACGTCCCTTTCTCGTCATCCATCGCAAGAAGGAACTCAAGCGCTTTTGGTTCACGCAGTAACAAAGCGAGGGCATCGGCTGCTTTACATCGCATTTCTTCCTCTTCGTCATGGTGAAGCGTAGATAGTAAAAGTTCAAGAAAACCGTATTTGAGACTACGAATTGCATTTTCCCGCTGCATCACATATAGCTCAAGGAGATGGTTTATGGCCTGTATCCGCCTGGACACGTCATCGTTTAGCATCCATACACGTACTTTTTCGTATTCTAATTCACCGTAGGGACGAGTGAAAATGTTTGGATCCAGTGGATGAGGATACGGACGCATTTCGTGCATCATTATACATCTTTGGTTATGTTCTAAGCGAGTTTCAGCAGGGATATCTCCGTCATCAGGTGACACGCCCTGCAATCTGCGTATGACAGACCACATGCTCTCTAATGCTACACCAATAATATTTGCAGCTCCTTTAATACGCAAGAGCACACAAACACACAAACACGTCCTCCTTCCAAAAAAAGAAAAAAATGAAACAATAGTATAAATTAAAGAAAACAGCGTTAGAGAGACTCATAAAACTAAAAAAAAACAATGAACTCGAAGTAAAGTATCCGAAATAAAAGAAACTCTTCACTGTAATGGTCGTAACTACGTTGGATTCTTACCGTTAGGAAGAGAGGCACAGTGCATAAAGAAAAACCCCACACAGCTATCACATTATGGCATCACCTTCTTTTGTCTTCTTTGCAAAAAAGGAAGAAAAGTTGCTTTCGATAGAACGAAACGCAGGAAACCTGGCATCAGAAAAAACAATGTCCTTTCCAGCCACGCGACGGCAGTACACGGCACCAGTCACTCTACGTTCCCTGTTATTGTTATTGTTGTTACTGAATGCCGTGCGTCCCAACACAAGACGTGTAATAGGGATATCGGCAAAGTGTGAGTCCACGGTGTCTTCCTTAGGGTATCGTGGCGGTGGACTGAGTGTGTGTCCGAGCGGGGCAGGTGGAACAGGAGGAGGACGACGACCGCCTGGGCCGGCGTTGACGGTGGCGGTGGCGGCGAGAAGCTCCATGGCAGCCGCCCGCCGGGACAACTCCCGCCTGCAGACGTCCGCGAGTGCCGCCCACACGTGACGGTCCTCCACCGCCGTGCCACTCCAGCGCCCCCTTACTTCGTCTCCTACTACTTCCCGCACCTCCTCCCCTGCCGGGCTAAGAAGAAGCATCACGAGATCCACAGCTCCCGCTGCGACGGTGACGGAGCGGCAGTAGCATCCACGTGCAGCCGGTACACCCCCGCACCGCGTAAGGCGCGCGACAGACGCCGGTATATACCGCCAAGCAAGACGCAAATAGCTCCCATGGGATGGGGTGCTAATCACACGACTCCATAGACGAGGAAGCATGCTAGTCTCTCTTTCATTTCCAAAGGACTTGTCAGCAAACGCACCGAATGGAAGCTGAATATCTTCACCTCTGTGTCTCTCAAGATGGGAAATAATGCACAGTAGCGAACTTAGATACGGGTGACAGTCAGCAAGGATAACCTGCGCACCCACCAATAGTACACTCGCAAAACACGAGCCAACAATAGTCTTTTGGTCTTCAATACATCTTTCGAAGCTCCACCGTAAATCAGACGCCAATGCAAAGGTCTGTCGTGATAATCGAGATGCTTGCAAGGTAAAATTTGGTAACTGAGATTGGTTAGAACCATGCAAAGAGTTATTATTTTCAGTAAAATATTTTTCTGATAATCCCAAAAACAGTAACTCCCAGTCAGGACGTAGAGTTAAAGTACAAGAACTCTGTTTATTGAAGAATATAAAACCTGTCATGTAAAAAACTTGTTCTCCGACAGATCGACACCAACGTCTAAAGTCCTCTGGTGATTGATTAATTAAGGACCCAAGTTCTACTCGTGGACCCTCTCTTAGCTCGATCACATCAAGTATGCGTTGCAATCCTAATCTTATATGGACATCTGAAACATCTTCAGGGAACCCCACCAATAAAGTTGTCGGACAATCACAGCGATCTAATACGCCCTTTTCAGGATTTGAATTCATTAATGATGCATTATTTAATGTCAATAAACATAAAGCTATTTTAACACCATCAAGACGAACGATGCAACAGTCGCTACCCCATGTATCATGTATTCTGCAGTCAGCAATACAAAAAGATGTTACAAATTGCATGAGTGGTCCAATAAGCATACGACGCAATGCCTCAGGGAATGGACTAAAAGGAGAATTCGAGGAATCATCATTTCTGTGATCTTCAGGTTCAGGGGAAAACATCCAGCGTGAATGACTTAAATAAATAAGTTCATTGCTACCCTCAACACAGGACTGATGACAAAAGATGCACGTAAATCGAGATAGGATCTCACGTAATGGGAGCATATGTAAGTTAAGCGAATAGACATCAGTATAATAAAAAAGTGTTGTTTCAAACTTTCCTTGACTACGATGGTTTACATCACAAGGACGAAGAACACCAAGTTCAAGAAGAGGTACGGCATAACGATTATATGCTTCAAGACGATCACAGAGAAAAAATAGTGAAAGTGACTTAAGAATGTATTCTCCTGTGATGGTACCTTCACTATCAGTATGATACTTCATATGCTCATGAAAAATACGAAGAAGTTCTATTAGCGTTACCTGAGGAACAGGAAATCGCAGAGTAGAACTGCAACACGCGATAAGTGCTTCTCGAAGCGTTTCCGTACTTTCTGCAGGAATCCGCCTCCCCATAACTTCAAGGTGTCTCGATGCATGTTGCACAGAATCACTCTTCGCATCCACAAGAATCGTTCGCGAAAACGGTTGGTGTTGATGCTGAATGGCACCACCGCCACGCACACCGCCCCGTGCCGTGGAAAATGGGGAAAACTCACCCCCACCCACTGTGATTAGTGGGGCGCTTATAAACAGCATGTGCCGGCGCAGAACTTCATTCGCCTGCGCTGCCGTATACATTGCTTAACACAAACGAATAGAACACACTAGTACAAAACCACGTCCTCACACCCCTCCATTTTTTATTTTATTTTATTTTTTTTTTTTGTACGGATAAAAGAAAAAAAAACAAAAAAAAGAGAACTCAAAGATTGAAACAAGAGGAAACTGAAAAAGAATAATAATAAAATGACAACGGTTGTGCACAATCATCAATATCCGTAGAAAACATTACGCTACTGTAGTAAAAATGAATCCTGCACAAATCCCCTTGTTTTTTTTTTTTCGCTTCTCTTTTCCCATTATAAGATACGCTAAAGTTTAGAATAGTAATCCTTTGAGAGGCGCAGAAGTGTCTCCTGAGAAGTACTCATCCACAGCGATCCGTCCCGTCCGTACATGCGACCTTGATTAAGTCCCCTATTGTGCGCCGCCCAAGGACTACAGACCTCATAGAGGAACCAATCATCAACACGAATACTTTCAGGGTGGTGAAAGTGGATAGTGTGGTCAAGACTTGTAAGAAAGCGAAGGGATAGGTTTGGGAAACCATGAGGAAATAATGAGGCGAATGCTAGAATAAAGTCTGATAACCAACATGCCACAATTATGTGCAACCTATCTTCAGGGATACCACTCTCAGACTGCAACAATTTCCATCCTTTAGGGTCAAGCCGTAGCCAAACATCCCACGGGCTTGAACTCTGAATGTTGCAAAGATCCATGAAATTTAAGTATTTCACCTGAGCAGCATCATTCTTTTTAGACTCTATTTCCTGTCGTTTGCTTGAGGTTTCCAAATGCTCTACATATTTCGAAATGGAAGAGTATGTTCTTCCTCTAGCCGAAGAAGCTTTTGTCATGCAGAATGGACTACACATCTGGTGTTCAATACCACTACCTTCTCGTTTATTGAATCCAACAAACGCAAGGAGAATCGTCCGTTCCTGTTGAGTAGCGGTTACAAGTCGTGTACAAAAAGAGCGGCCATTATGTAATAACTTTACACTGTATAGTATTGGTTCACCACACTCACTTTTTCCAGCAGAAACAAACTTTACTTGAAGACTGTTGATGCTCATTTTGGAAGCATCCACTGTGCGGTATGCGGCCTCAGTACAGTGTGCCACCAACTGTCCACCGTACGTCGCTTTAGACGGAAGAGGGGTCCATAAATATACACTTCGAAAACTGTCATCATCAACGCTTTCTAACTGGAGAGCACGAGCAAATAATACTTCAAAACTTTTCAGATAATCGCGGAGCTTTACTAAAGACATTTCGCAAAAATGTAACAACCTTGAAATTTAAGAGAAAAAGGAAAGAAAAAGAAGCTATGTTTACAACAATAAAAAGTTAAGGGAGAATAAACATAAAGTAAAATCAACTACTTTATCAGCTTTTATTGAAAACGTGTTATAGTAAATGTGTATAAATCTGTGTACAGTTAATTCCTTCAGATTTTACTATTGCTGACGTCGCAACATATCAAGTGCATCAAGGCGTTCTTCCGCGAGGAGTTTCCGCTGCACTGACAATGTCTCATCGTGTGTCAAGAAGTAGTTGGGTGGCACGTCATCAAGGATTCGCTGAATCTCAGCCTCAGAAAGTGAACCCCCAAATGTACGACGTACAATCTCTTCCACAGGTATTCTATAGTTCCTGTATTTCTCGGTCATAGCATGTACCGCCTCTTTGTATGACTCTTCCATATTCGTTTCGTCATTATTGTTGCTGTCAAGCTCTCTACTTGAAACATTTATCCCATGCGGCATCATATCCATTCCTTTCGGTACGCTATCTGTGGATAACACCTCTTTCACGTGGCGAGGTGAACCAACAGCATCATCTACAGATTTGGCGAGTGTTGCAGCATCATCATTCGCTTCACGTCGTTTTCTCTCCGCAACATAAAGAGTGTGGCGCGCACGGATGCTTTTCCCACCATCTGGCAAACGGCTCAGTAGCAGCGGGTGTCGCAATAGTCGTTCACAACGCTCAATGTGCACAAAAAGCACAGAAATTGGTACAGTGTTAATGTCACTGTCAGGATCCATCACTGGCATTCCTCGTTCCCTTCCTTCCTACCTTCCTTCTGGAGGACTAATTGGATATATATGTGAATAGGAGAAGGGTACCACATAGCAAAGATTATCATTAATAATAATTTATGGTGTTCAACAATATACTGTCATGCTATAAAAGACATGATCATATACCTCTCTTTTACCATTTTTTCCCCTCTTTCTTTCTCTTGTCAACCTGAATTATACTTCCACCTTATATTATATTAACACGCGTTATGTGATCGAAAGGGAAATAGCTTCCGTGTATTTTCGTAAATACTCAGGGCCAGAGCTTCCATCGATAAGACCTTCTCACGGTGGAGTTCGTAGAGAACTTCAAGAACTCGTACAATGTGGCACGGTTCACAGCGGGACTTCACCAAAGCCCCTTCAACAAACTTCTCCTTGCGGCAAGTGGGAAATGATGCGAGTAATGCTTCAGATGTTCCCCCACGTTTCGCCGCGTCCAACAAAACTTCATGTGAAGCGTGCGTGTTGCGCATCTCGCACCAGGGCCCATCCGTTTCGATCATGACTTTATCTAGTGGAATAGACTTCACAACCTCAATATTATCAGATGTCTTTAGGCTGCAGCCATTCACTCCAATGTAGAGCCCCAATCCTAAAAGCATTTCTAATTTCTTCTTTGATCCGGTAAAGCTGTGAACAACGCCACCAATAAATTTTTCTCGGAATTGCTTAAGGACATTGTAAAAGTCATCATCAGTGTTACGATCGTGCAAAAATAGGGGAAGCTGAAACTCCTCCGCCAGTTCCAACTGTTTGATAAAGTATTTCAACTGCACTTCCTTGTCGCAAAAGAATAGACGATCATAGTCTAAACCCAGCTCACCAACAGCTGCAACACATCCACAATCCTTTTTCACATTGTGTTCCGCTACCAACGCACGTAAGTCATTATAGTAACGCTCTGGATCCTGCAAAAACTCACCACACCTCGTTGGATGGCAACCTACGGTACAAAAGCACTGAAGATCGTCAGAGTTATACTTCTTGCAAAGTGCTATCGCCTGACGACTTTCTTCTAGAGAACCAGCAGTTATAAGAAGGCAACGTACACCCACAAGAACAGCACGTGAGAGCACAGCCTCAATATCAGCAACATGCCTCTTATTGCCATGATAAATGCCTTGATACATACCATCCGTTAGGTTGATGCCAATATCAATCATAGGAAAACGAGCCCCATTAAATGTCGTCATTCAAGAAAATGTAGCAAAAAACAAAACAGCAAACCAAATTAATTACGAGTAACTCCAAGAAAAAAATAATAAACGTCCTCTTCTTCAACTACATATAAAAAGAAGAAACCAAAAAAAAAACATAACTTGAAAACATACAGAATAAACACAAGATAACCACTGTTTTCATTCTCAAGGCTATCAAGAATAACAATATCATGACTTTAGAACGTACAAGTGAAAAACAAAAATTCATAAAGACTGGAAACCACAGAATGAAACTTCGATCAGGAAAACAACTACTTTTCTTCCTTTCAATCCTATGGGTTACCACATCAAGCAAAGAAAAAAAGAAAAAAAACCCAGAAAACAAAAGTTTACCACATTCAAATGAACAATCCAGAAATATAACAGAAATAACACTTCCTTGACTCCACAAATATCCACAAACAGCGACAATAATATAAGAATTTAAAAGCATAATACACAACACAAAACAGTATTCTAGCAAAACCCAAAATAAAAATTACTTCCACAAAGTGCGAAATCAATTTTCCAGTTTTAAAAAAAAGACAGCACGAAAAAAAAGCAAAAAAAAAAACAGCGACAAACGAAGAAATTTCACAAAAAAAGAAATTGAAGGACAGAAAAATTTTTTTGAGATCCACAACTGCTTACGAAAACACGAGGACCATATCTTACCATCCTGAACCTTCTCCGCTGCCAATCGAATGGACTCCTCCTCACGTGCACGGTCAGCCTCCTCACTGATGCGCAGGAACACCTGCTCAATCGATGTCTGCGAGACGTGGTAATCCGTTAAGCCAAGTTCAACGTGGTTTCTCTCCAATAACTCAAACGCCAGAGACAATTTCGTTGTCCGAGGCAGGGCAAATGTCATGCGGTTTGAGCGGCGCTCCTCAAGTCGTGTGCCCGAGAAATTCTCTTTGAAGAATGCCTCCACCGCGTCCACTGATGGCTCGTCCTCGCGGCCGAGGCGCACCGTCACCTCAAACCCACTACCGTACTTATTTTTCAGATGCGTCTTGTCGCCGATGCAGCGCAACGTGCCGTCGACCATGATGGCTACACGGTGGGCGAGTGCCTCCACCTCCTCAAGGTGGTGTGTTGTCAACACGACGGAGCAGTTGTCGGCGATCTTCTCAATCGCGTTCCACAAACCACGCCGTGCAACGGGATCCATGCCGGCCGACGGCTCGTCGAGGAACACCACACGCGGCCCACCCACTAGCGAGATCGCCACGCTAAGCTTGCGGCGATTCCCTCCGCTCAGTTCGTGCGCCAGCGTGCGGCGGTAGTCCGTCAACTCGCATATGCGAAGTAGACCTGCCACAACGTCATCGCGCTGCGTCGACGCAACGCCACGCACACCCGCGTACAGACGAAGGTGCTCCTCCACCGTCAGCAGGTCCAAACACGCGTCGAACTGCGGGCAGTAGCCGATGTTCCGCAGGGCCTCTGCGCTGTCATTCGCAATATCGTGGCCGCAGACAGATGCCTGTCCACTTGTCGGCAGGAACTCCTGGCAGAGGATGGCTATAGTCGTTGTCTTACCCGCTCCATTTGTGCCAAGGAAGCCAAACACCTCACCAGGCTTCACACCAAATGTCAGATCCCGCACCGCAACCTTCCCACCAGGGTAGACCTTGCGTAAGTTCACCACACGTACAAGGTCATCCGCACGCTCCGGCAAGCTCATCACCTCCTTGCGCTCCCGCACAACGTCCTCGTCTTCAGCTTCTGGTGGGGAACCAGGGTTATGAAAGGGCTTCCGGAAGTAATGCCGCCGTGCAGGGTGATCAATGAAAATGGTGAGCAGCAGAAAAACCGGAGTCTCAATAGCCATGTAAACACAGGGCCAACCCACAGTATCCATGTCCCACGCCGACGCAGAGTCACCGTACGCTCTCTGGATTTGCAAGACAGCCAAGTTGTTGATACACTCACCTATACAGTAGCTGGGGATAATGCGGAAGACCCAACGCAATGCTTTTGCAACATGCTCTGTTTTCTCAATAAGAGAAAGTATAGATACGGCAAGAACAAATAGAAATCCAATGACAAAGCCAGCCAACATCACTACATTCTGAGCCTTTGAGTAGTCGTTGAACACGAAGCTGAGAATGTACGCCATCGCGATGCCAGACAGACCGTATAGCAGAAATGCCACGATTGTCGCACCAATATTCTGTGGGTCAAGGTACTCCCTACGGTTGAAAATGGCAAACACAATGATCACTAGAAACATCGTGATTAAATAGGAGCAAAGGTCAAACACGAAGTTTGAGAGCCAGTACACCGCAAACCGCAGCCCAGACACATTTTGTAGATGTCGAGCCTTGCATTGGCGCTCCTTCACCACCCACGACACGAACGTTGATGGGATAAAAGTGAACGGGATCATTATGACAATCGATATTAACATCGCGTATATAGAGGCATTAACAATCTCCTCCTGTCGAGTCTTTGGGAGAGTTTGCACACGGGTCACCATTGGTTTGGCCGCACGATTCGCTCTGAAGAGGATTCCGTTGTAGAAATTCACAACGCCAATCGCAACCTCGTGTGACGACGATGTATTGTAAAAAATCATGGTGGCACCCCCAAGGGTGGGGTCGCGGCAGGAAATGGCACCATACCGTTCCAGACTGTGTGTGTGGTACGTTGACAGTAGGTGCGCAGAGAGAGAACTTGACGTAACGCCGGGTACCACGCTCGTCTCTGCGTTGGGGGAGAATGGCACCGACAAATCAAACACCGCATCACAGTTCGCAACATCGACCTGCACGTCTGTCCCATACAAATTGTTGCTAAGCACCAGCGTCGGACTATCAAAGAACTTGATGAGTGTTAGCAGCATTGCCAGCAGCACACACACAACAGGGCACACTATCTGAAAGAACTGAGTGCGCCGGTCCCGTAGCGAGTTCCACAGTCGCTTCGCCATCAACGCAGAGAACTGTGTCCGCATGATCTCTCTCTCACGCTGTATCAAATTAACATTCCACACACACTGTTCAGCATCAACCGGAGTGTTGGACTCAGTCTCGCCATTACTACTGGCTTGCATCGATGCAGCCTCCGCGATCTTGATGAAGATCTCCTCTAGCGTTGTTACTGAGAGGGAGTAACTGCAGACACCGAGCGAATTGCCACGCGTTTCAAGGTCGCTGAGCAGACCAGCAAATTTATCCTTCTTATCCATCGGCAACCGAAATGCAATCTCGCCAGCACCACTACCGACAGACTCCGCAGACTCCACATGTGAACGCACAAGCTCTTCCATGGCCTGACGGTCGGCATGGGCGAGAACAGAAATTGTCATCAGATACCCAGCACCAAGCTTAGACTTTAGGAACATGCTGCTACCTGAACACTGTAGTCGACCCTTGCTCATGATGCCGATACGATGGCCCAACAGATCCGCCTCGTCCATGTAGTGTGTGGTCAGCAAAATCGTGTGGAACTCGGACATCCGCTTCAGCAGCTCCCACGTGTGACGGCGGGCACCCACATCCATGCCAGCAGTCGGCTCGTCAAGAAATACAAGGGGGCTCTCGCCCACGAACGCAATGCCCACAGACAGCTTACGCTTCTGACCACCAGAGAGGGCCGATGATCGACTGTGCTCCTTATCCTGCAGATCCACAGCCTCCAGCAACCGCTCTACAGCCTCTTCCAGCCTTGCACCCTTCAATCCCTTGATCTTTGCAAAGTAGCACAGATGTTCACGGCATGTCAACTCCGGCCACAAGATATTGTGCTGCGGGCAAAATCCAATCTCCTGGCGCACCTTTGACAGCTGGTGTCGCACAGAGAGTCCGTGCACATAGCAGTCACCACCGTCAGGCTGCAACATTCCTGTCATCATGTTTATCGTGGTGGACTTGCCAGCGCCGTTATGACCCAGCAGCACAGAGATCTCACCCTCCCGCAGACTCCAGTACAAATTGTTCACGGCAAGAAAAGACCTTCTACTATGTTTAAACTTCTTCCGCAGTCCAGCAATCCGTACAGCACTGTTCTGCTCATCCTCTACTTCCTCAAACACACCGTCTGGTGCACGCCCATCGCCTTGATCCTCACTGTCATCATGTCTCCCACGGGAGAAGCACCACCGGATCGGCTCCAGAATACAGAACAGAGGATGCTTCGGCGTTCCCCACTCCCTCGGCATCACAGTATCGAGGTACACCATTATGAGCAAATACAGCACCGTGTCCAGTAACAGCATTCCCATGATAACAAGCAGGTTTGGACTGTCACGGAAGTATGTTATGTCCGATATTTAGCCATTCGACAAGAATTAAACGCTGCAGCCCTTTGAGGCTCACCATGCACGCCTGTCGCAGCATCATCTGGCAGCGCGAATGAGTGAAGTGCAGGTGGCTTGTCGCCGTCACCCTGAACCCCTTCTTGTGTCTGTACAGTACATTGTACATCAGCCTCCACCTGCGACCAGAAGCCAAACGAATCCCGAGAAGGTGGTGCATCTCCAGTGTCTTTCACGTCCCCCTGAGGAAAGTCAGCACCCTGTCCCATACGAGGTAGATCATGTTTAGAATGTGAAATCATTTGCCTGCGCTAACTATGTCAAAAAAAGAAAAGAAACAGATGGGCGATTCAATCAAGTGAGGGACCACTTGACCCAAATAACACCAATGCAGGAAAACAAAAATGATCGATACCAAAAACCGCAGTAGCAAAGAACTCAGTTGTGAGCGTCATTTGGCACTGTCGGAGGTAGCGTCCCCCGCCGTTTTGTTCCAGAGAGATTTTCTGAGGGCCCAGCACGGCGCAATCCGTCGCGTTCGCGTTGCAGGTACTCCAACCGGTTTTGTCGAACACTCCCCGACCGCTTCTGGGTCGCGTCCTCCTGTGCACCATCGTCAACCACAAGTTCAAGTCCCTGCAACACTTCGGCCGTCATCACATGGTAGTTGTTTCGCTCCATCCACGCAAGAAACTGCCATACAGTGGCGTGCGTCGTCAGTGGTGGCTGGGACACTTGCTTCTGGGTATCCACTGCAACACCAGCAGTAGGAGTACCAGTTGCACTACATGGACGTGTTGGCGCCGCACGTAGAAGGGCCACAAGAAGTGCGTGCACAGACTCAGGGGCTGCCCGATACCCCTCGTCCACACCTGTTTGCACGACGCTAACAGCACGCTGAAGGCGCCTGGCTGGTGTGCTGCCGGTGAACTTCAACCGTCCACCAGCCGTGGGCGCCCCGCAGTCACCGTGCTCGTCATCGTCGTATTGTGTCTGATGCACACTTCGCAGTACTGCCCGTACGTGATGTTCTCGCCATGTGTTGAGGCGAATCGCTGCGGAAAGCATATCCTTCCACTCCTGTTCGTCAGAAGTGGTGATGAGCACCCGCAGAAATCGCCTCGTGGCCACCTGGAGCGGCGCCTCATGTTCGCTGCATGGGCGGCGCACACTGACAGCCATCTCTTCGTCCATGTCCAGCAGGTCCGGCAACACCACCGTGGATGGTGGTGTGCTCCCGCACCAACGGAGAGCTCCATTGTGCACACCGCCGCCCCGCCAGAAACACGGCAGTCGGGCACCAACAGCCCACAGCGTTCGCCGGAGAAAGGAACGCATTCCACAGCGAAGGGGGCACACACTACACACAGCAAGAGAGAAAAGAAACAAAAGAAAAAAGAAAAAGGAGGCATTGCGGCAAACAAAGCCGCTAAATATGACAGGTGTCCGGCACACCAATAGACAAAAAACAAAGGCAACAAACAAAACAAACAAAAAATACAAAGTAAAACATTCATTGGAATAGTATCAGAGAAACAAAACAGAACAACGGAAAAATAAACGAGAAATTAGGCACACAACCATACAAATCTAAAATGGAAGGTGTAGAGAAAAAAATATTGACATGAACCAATGATATGAGAAAAAACGTATCACAATAACCAAGAGCAAGGATTTAAATATAAATTACAGTATCGGTATCGACATATCCAGAATTATAGACAAACTTATGCACAAAAAAGAAAACAAGCATAAAAACAAAAAAAGACAAGGAAATTGCATATATTTGCCTCATCATTAATTATTGCGATAGACCTAACACACAAGATGGTGGTTTATTACTCTACATCTCACCACTGATCCGAAGAAATACTTGTTCAATAGACGTTTGCGACACACTATAATCCGTAATACCAAGTGTGTCCTTGTACTGCTGAAGAATACGGAATGCATTTGCAAGTGAGGTGTCGCGGGCAAGCGCGTACACAAATCGTTGCCCCTTGTACTCATTTAGAGTGGCACCGGGAAACATTTGGCTCACAAAACTCTCAACATGGTTGGGGGCAACAGCATCATTTACACGAAGATGCATCTCATACCCGCTACCGTACTTATTTTTCAGATGTACCTTGTCGCCGATGCAGCGCAACGTGCCGTCGACCATGATGGCTACACGGTGGGCGAGTGCCTCCACCTCCTCAAGGTGGTGTGTTGTCAACACGACGGAGCAGTTGTCGGCGATCTTCTCAATCGCGTTCCACAAACCACGCCGTGCAACGGGATCCATGCCGGCCGACGGCTCGTCGAGGAACACCACACGCGGCCCACCCACTAGCGAGATCGCCACGCTAAGCTTGCGGCGATTCCCTCCGCTCAGTTCGTGCGCCAGCGTGCGGCGGTAGTCCGTCAACTCGCATATGCGAAGTAGACCTGCCACAACGTCATCGCGCTGCGTCGACGCAACGCCACGCACACCCGCGTACAGACGAAGGTGCTCCTCCACCGTCAGCAGGTCCAAACACGCGTCGAACTGCGGGCAGTAGCCGATGTTCCGCAGGGCCTCTGCGCTGTCATTCGCAATATCGTGGCCGCAGACAGATGCCTGTCCACTTGTCGGCAGGAACTCCTGGCAGAGGATGGCTATAGTCGTTGTCTTACCCGCTCCATTTGTGCCAAGGAAGCCAAACACCTCACCAGGCTTCACACCAAATGTCAGATCCCGCACCGCAACCTTCCCACCAGGGTAGACCTTGCGTAAGTTCACCACACGTACAAGGTCATCCGCACGCTCCGGCAAGCTCATCACCTCCTTGCGCTCCCGCACAACGTCCTCGTCTTCAGCTTCTGGTGGGGAACCAGGGTTATGAAAGGGCTTCCGGAAGTAATGCCGCCGTGCAGGGTGATCAATGAAAATGGTGAGCAGCAGAAAAACCGGAGTCTCAATAGCCATGTAAACACAGGGCCAACCCACAGTATCCATGTCCCACGCCGACGCAGAGTCACCGTACGCTCTCTGGATTTGCAAGACAGCCAAGTTGTTGATACACTCACCTATACAGTAGCTGGGGATAATGCGGAAGACCCAACGCAATGCTTTTGCAACATGCTCTGTTTTCTCAATAAGAGAAAGTATAGATACGGCAAGAACAAATAGAAATCCAATGACAAAGCCAGCCAACATCACTACATTCTGAGCCTTTGAGTAGTCGTTGAACACGAAGCTGAGAATGTACGCCATCGCGATGCCAGACAGACCGTATAGCAGAAATGCCACGATTGTCGCACCAATATTCTGTGGGTCAAGGTACTCCCTACGGTTGAAAATGGCAAACACAATGATCACTAGAAACATCGTGATTAAATAGGAGCAAAGGTCAAACACGAAGTTTGAGAGCCAGTACACCGCAAACCGCAGCCCAGACACATTTTGTAGATGTCGAGCCTTGCATTGGCGCTCCTTCACCACCCACGACACGAACGTTGATGGGATAAAAGTGAACGGGATCATTATGACAATCGATATTAACATCGCGTATATAGAGGCATTAACAATCTCCTCCTGTCGAGTCTTTGGGAGAGTTTGCACACGGGTCACCATTGGTTTGGCCGCACGATTCGCTCTGAAGAGGATTCCGTTGTAGAAATTCACAACGCCAATCGCAACCTCGTGTGACGACGATGTATTGTAAAAAATCATGGTGGCACCCCCAAGGGTGGGGTCGCGGCAGGAAATGGCACCATACCGTTCCAGACTGTGTGTGTGGTACGTTGACAGTAGGTGCGCAGAGAGAGAACTTGACGTAACGCCGGGTACCACGCTCGTCTCTGCGTTGGGGGAGAATGGCACCGACAAATCAAACACCGCATCACAGTTCGCAACATCGACCTGCACGTCTGTCCCATACAAATTGTTGCTAAGCACCAGCGTCGGACTATCAAAGAACTTGATGAGTGTTAGCAGCATTGCCAGCAGCACACACACAACAGGGCACACTATCTGAAAGAACTGAGTGCGCCGGTCCCGTAGCGAGTTCCACAGTCGCTTCGCCATCAACGCAGAGAACTGTGTCCGCATGATCTCTCTCTCACGCTGTATCAAATTAACATTCCACACACACTGTTCAGCATCAACCGGAGTGTTGGACTCAGTCTCGCCATTACTACTGGCTTGCATCGATGCAGCCTCCGCGATCTTGATGAAGATCTCCTCTAGCGTTGTTACTGAGAGGGAGTAACTGCAGACACCGAGCGAATTGCCACGCGTTTCAAGGTCGCTGAGCAGACCAGCAAATTTATCCTTCTTATCCATCGGCAACCGAAATGCAATCTCGCCAGCACCACTACCGACAGACTCCGCAGACTCCACATGTGAACGCACAAGCTCTTCCATGGCCTGACGGTCGGCATGGGCGAGAACAGAAATTGTCATCAGATACCCAGCACCAAGCTTAGACTTTAGGAACATGCTGCTACCTGAACACTGTAGTCGACCCTTGCTCATGATGCCGATACGATGGCCCAACAGATCCGCCTCGTCCATGTAGTGTGTGGTCAGCAAAATCGTGTGGAACTCGGACATCCGCTTCAGCAGCTCCCACGTGTGACGGCGGGCACCCACATCCATGCCAGCAGTCGGCTCGTCAAGAAATACAAGGGGGCTCTCGCCCACGAACGCAATGCCCACAGACAGCTTACGCTTCTGACCACCAGAGAGGGCCGATGATCGACTGTGCTCCTTATCCTGCAGATCCACAGCCTCCAGCAACCGCTCTACAGCCTCTTCCAGCCTTGCACCCTTCAATCCCTTGATCTTTGCAAAGTAGCACAGATGTTCACGGCATGTCAACTCCGGCCACAAGATATTGTGCTGCGGGCAAAATCCAATCTCCTGGCGCACCTTTGACAGCTGGTGTCGCACAGAGAGTCCGTGCACATAGCAGTCACCACCGTCAGGCTGCAACATTCCTGTCATCATGTTTATCGTGGTGGACTTGCCAGCGCCGTTATGACCCAGCAGCACAGAGATCTCACCCTCCCGCAGACTCCAGTACAAATTGTTCACGGCAAGAAAAGACCTTCTACTATGTTTAAACTTCTTCCGCAGTCCAGCAATCCGTACAGCACTGTTCTGCTCATCCTCTACTTCCTCAAACACACCGTCTGGTGCACGCCCATCGCCTTGATCCTCACTGTCATCATGTCTCCCACGGGAGAAGCACCACCGGATCGGCTCCAGAATACAGAACAGAGGATGCTTCGGCGTTCCCCACTCCCTCGGCATCACAGTATCGAGGTACACCATTATGAGCAAATACAGCACCGTGTCCAGTAACAGCATTCCCATGATAACAAGCAGGTTTGGACTGTCACGGAAGTATGTTATGTCCGATATTTAGCCATTCGACAAGAATTAAACGCTGCAGCCCTTTGAGGCTCACCATGCACGCCTGTCGCAGCATCATCTGGCAGCGCGAATGAGTGAAGTGCAGGTGGCTTGTCGTCGTCACCCTGAACCCCTTCTTGTGTCTGTACAGTACATTGTACATCAGCCTCCACCTGCGACCAGAAGCCAAACGAATCCCGAGAAGGTGGTGCATCTCCAGTGTCTTTCACGTCCCCCTGAGGAAAGTCAGCACCCTGTCCCATACGAGGTAGATCATGTTTAGAATGTGAAATCATTTGCCTGCGCTAACTATGTCAAAAAAGAAAAGAAACAGATGGGCGATTCAATCAAGTGAGGGACCACTTGACCCAAATAACACCAATGCAGGAAAACAAAAATGATCGATACCAAAAACCGCAGTAGCAAAGAACTCAGTTGTGAGCGTCATTTGGCACTGTCGGAGGTAGCGTCCCCCGCCGTTTTGTTCCAGAGAGATTTTCTGAGGGCCCAGCACGGCGCAATCCGTCGCGTTCGCGTTGCAGGTACTCCAACCGGTTTTGTCGAACACTCCCCGACCGCTTCTGGGTCGCGTCCTCCTGTGCACCATCGTCAACCACAAGTTCAAGTCCCTGCAACACTTCGGCCGTCATCACATGGTAGTTGTTTCGCTCCATCCACGCAAGAAACTGCCATACAGTGGCGTGCGTCGTCAGTGGTGGCTGGGACACTTGCTTCTGGGTATCCACTGCAACACCAGCAGTAGGAGTACCAGTTGCACTACATGGACCTGTTGGCGCCGCACGTAGAAGGGCCACAAGAAGTGCGTGCACAGACTCAGGGGCTGCCCGATACCCCTCGTCCACACCTGTTTGCACGACGCTAACAGCACGCTGAAGGCGCCTGGCTGGTGTGCTGCCGGTGAACTTCAACCGTCCACCAGCCGTGGGCGCCCCGCAGTCACCGTGCTCGTCATCGTCGTATTGTGTCTGATGCACACTTCGCAGTACTGCCCGTACGTGATGTTCTCGCCATGTGTTGAGGCGAATCGCTGCGGAAAGCATATCCTTCCACTCCTGTTCGTCAGAAGTGGTGATGAGCACCCGCAGAAATCGCCTCGTGGCCACCTGGAGCGGCGCCTCATGTTCGCTGCATGGGCGGCGCACACTGACAGCCATCTCTTCGTCCATGTCCAGCAGGTCCGGCAACACCACCGTGGATGGCGGTGTGCTCCCGCACCAACGGAGAGCTCCATTGTGCACACCGCCGCCCCGCCAGAAACACGGCAGTCGGGCACCAACAGCCCACAGCGTTCGCCGGAGAAAGGAACGCATTCCACAGCGAAGGGGGCACACACTACACACAGCAAGAGAGAAAAGAAACAAAAGAAAAAAGAAAAAGGAGGCATTGCGGCAAACAAAGCCGCTAAATATGACAGGTGTCCGGCACACCAATAGACAAAAAACAAAGGCAACAAACAAAACAAACAAAAAATACAAAGTAAAACATTCATTGGAATAGTATCAGAGAAACAAAACAGAACAACGGAAAAATAAACGAGAAATTAGGCACACAACCATACAAATCTAAAATGGAAGGTGTAGAGAAAAAAATATTGACATTAACCAATGATATGAGAAAAACCACACATCGCACTATGAAAAAGAAACCCTGTTCTCATGCTCTGCAGCACTGCAATTAAAAAGTGAAATAAAGAAATAAAACATATACACATAAAAGAAAACAAGCATAAAAACAAAAAAAGACAAGAAAATTGCATATATTTGCCTCATCATTAATTATTGTGATAGACCTAACACACAAGATGGTGGTTTATTACTCTACATCTCACCACTGATCCGAAGAAATACTTGTTCAATAGACGTTTGCGACACACTATAATCCGTAATACCAAGTGTGTCCTTGTACTGCTGAAGAATACGGAATGCATTTGCAAGTGAGGTGTCGCGGGCAAGCGCGTACACAAATCGTTGCCCCTTGTACTCATTTAGAGTGGCACCGGGAAACATTTGGCTCACAAAACTCTCAACATGGTTGGGGGCAACAGCATCATTTACACGAAGATGCATCTCATACCCGCTACCGTACTTATTTTTCAGATGTACCTTGTCGCCGATGCAGCGCAACGTGCCGTCGACCATGATAACCACTACATCAGCCAGTGCCTCCACCTCCTCAAGGTGGTGTGTTGTCAACACGACGGAGCAGTACATCGACGCCTTCTGAATCGTCGTCCACAAACCACGCCGTGCAACGGGATCCATGCCGGCCGACGGCTCGTCGAGGAACACCACACGCGGCCCACCCACTAGCGAGATCGCCACGCTAAGCTTGCGGCGATTCCCTCCGCTCAGTTCGTGCGCCAGTGTGCGGCGATATCTGGCGATATCACAAAGAAGAAGCAATGACTCAATAACAAACTGCTGACAGAGCATCGAGATGGTCGTCGTCTTACCCGCACCGTTAGTCCCCAGAAAGGCAAAAACCTCACCAGGCATTATGCTGAAGGTAATATTGCGCACCGCCAGTTTAGAGCTGCCGTAGCTTTTCTGTAAATTCAAGACCGTCACCACACCATCATCTATACCGTGTTCTGCGGCGTCGTACACTGCATTGCGCTCGTCCTCAACATCAGAGTCTCCTTGCAAAAAATCTTCCTCGTGCAGCTCTGCTTGTCGGCGGTACGACAAGCGATCCCACCATATCCGCCTGCTGGGGTGATCAATAAAAAGCACAAGCAACACAAAGACAGGGAATTCGATTCCAAGGAACAAAATAGGGTATCCTGTGACGGTAGGGTCAAACGCCGAATCCACAACACCCGAAGCCTTCTTGCTGCCAAATGTCCCAAGGTTGATAATGCCCTCACCAATGCAGTACGTCGGAACCAGACGGAAGGGCCAACGAAGCTTGTCGGAGGTGGTGGCTGTTTTCTCAAGAAGTGAAAGGACATACACCACCATAACCAACAGAAATCCCGTAACAAAACCCACCGCCATCACAACCGTCTGCGCTGTTGAGTGCTCACCGAAAAGAAAGCTGATGGCGTAGCCGGCGACGGTGCTTGTCAGACCATACATAAGTAGAAGAGTCAAGAGGGGTCCAACGGTGTCACCCCCAATATACTCCCAGCGCTGGAATATCACGAACAGCAAAACGATGCAAGTCACTGACACAATGTACGCCAAGAGATCAAAAAGAAAATTCGTAAGCCAGTAAGTGTAGAAACGCAGTCCAGCAACCTTCTGTAGATGAAGAGCGCCACACTCTCTTTCCTTCACTACCCATGCAACTGGGTTCGAGGGCAGAAAAGTGAACGGAATCATAATAATCGCGCCCATCAAGATTAATTCAAGTGCAGCTGATGTATCGACACTCGAAGGCATAGTACCCACATACCAAGAAACATTGGCAGATCCCCTCGCTATATTTCCAAGCAAAAGCTGATAAAATGCGGCCATGCTTATACCAACTTGGTGATTAACTGAGGTGTTGTACAGCATGATGACAGGATTCCTTCCGCCTCCCCTTTGGTAGAGATCACGGTCAATGCAAGAAATACTGGCATAGCGCGGCAGGCTGTGCTCAAACCACGTATCGGCGCCGTAGTCACCGAGATATTTTGCATTCATCAAATGTGTTTCGTTGATTACAACATGTGGCAAACTTGGACCATCTCCCCAAAACTCATTACATTGGGCTGTGTCCATCAGTGTCTGCCCCGGGTACATACCAAACGATAATTCCAGCAGGTCCACGTCGTTCGTTTTTACAAGACCAAGCAGCATGGCCACAAGCACACACACAATAGGACATACAAGCTGAAAGCACTGCATACGTCGGTCTCGGAGAGCATTACACCACCGCTTCTTTATCAACACAACAAACTGTGACGAAAAAATAGAACTACATCTACGACAGTTCCACAGAAAGGCAAAATCATTATTGGAAAATGGCACCTCCGTCATATGACGTGAAACACGAAGAAACACCTCCTCAAGAGTCGTCGCAGAAAGGGAGTAACCAAGCACACCCACCCTATAGCTTTCCTCAATTAGGTCGAGTAGAACCGGAAAATTAGAGGCTTCTTCCTGAGGTAATCGGTACGACAGCTCACATCCACTATACCCAAGTAGTTCCACCCCATTAATGCAATTATAGAAAACTGCATGAATCTCTTCAACGTCAGCATCTGGTCGTACTGATATGGCCATGCTATATCCCAACCCAAGTCTTGACTTCAAGAATATGCTACTACCTGAGCACTGTAGTCGCCCCTCATTCATGATGCCGATACGATGGCCCAACAGATCCGCCTCGTCCATGTAGTGTGTGGTCAGCAAAATCGTGTGGAACTCGGACATCCGCTTCAGCAGCTCCCACGTGTGACGGCGGGCACCCACATCCATGCCAGCAGTCGGCTCGTCAAGAAATACAAGGGGGCTCTCGCCCACGAACGCAATGCCCACAGACAGCTTACGCTTCTGACCACCAGAGAGGGCCGATGATCGACAATTCATCTTCTCATAGAGATCCGTTTCGTGTAGCATACGTTGCACAGCCTCTTCCAGCCTTGCACCCTTCAATCCCTTGATCTTGCCAAAGAACTCCAGATGTTCACGGCATGTCAACTCCGGCCACAAGATATTGTGCTGCGGGCAAAATCCAATCTCCTGGCGCACCTTTGACAGCTGGTGTCGCACAGAGAGTCCGTGCACATAGCAGTCACCACCGTCAGGCTGCAACATTCCTGTCATCATGTTTATCGTGGTGGACTTGCCAGCGCCGTTATGACCCAGCAGCACAGAGATCTCACTTGTTTTTATGTTCCAGTACAAGTTATCCACGGCAACAAACTTTTTTCCGCCACGCTTGAATTCTTTTCGCAGCCCGCAAAGCTGAACAGCGTTTTCCTGCTCATCGTCAGACTCTTCAAAAACGCCATCTTCAGCACGTCCATCAGGGCCACATTCCTCATGTTTCTTACCTTTACCAACTAACCAACGAATCGGGTCAATAATAAAGAAAAGTGGGTGCTTCGGTGTGCCCCAGTCCTTTGGAAATACCGCGTCAAAGTACAACATCAGGATTGTACACAGGAAAAAATCGGCGACCAACATGAGCAGTGCCGTTTGCACTGTGGGATTGTCAAGTTGACTGTTGAACTGTGATTTGAATCCACCACGAACTTCGTGTTGTGTGAGTGCAATCGTTATCACAGCAAAGGCAGTCGGAGGGAAAATGGAAAAAATAGTAATAAGCAACCCACTTCCATTGGTAATGGCGAATACAGGTATCGCAAGGACAAAGTATATCAGTGGAGTCATTAGTGAGGCTAGACGTGCCTTGCTGAAAAAAGTTGCGAAAAGTCCAGAAAGTGAGATTGTGCACAGGGCGTAAAAGTAAAAGAAGAAGAAAGTGATGTAAGGGTCACTGCGAACAAGATATGTAGAACATGACAGAACAACCATTATGAGACACATGACAGCGTATTGTGTTGCATAAACGAGATACCATGAGATATACATGGGAGCCTTGCCAAGTCCCATAATGTGCATAGATTCACGGATTCTTCTTTCTTTCTCCAGAACAATTTTTTTAGTCAGCTGCGATACAGGGTACAAAAATGAAAGCACGTACATAAATGGGAGTAGTGTATAAGTTGTGGTCAAAAGCGGCACCGTTGTGAATTTTCTGTAGCCGAATGGAACAAAGTAGTTCGTTATCGGTAACGGTAATTTTGGTCCCCACATGTTGACATACTGCAAATAATATTCAGATATGAGCTTTTGAAAAGTAAGAAAACCTGACACGGCATAAATCTCCGAGCGTTCAGTTACATACCCACCAACATATGTTGGGTCTTGAACAGCACTCAAGGTAGGCATTGAAGATCTGTTAAGATGAATTACAACGTTAAAGTTGTCCATGGAGAGAGAGACAACTTCAATAATAGCCCAATTTCTTTTTGAACTTTTCATTACACTTTGTGCATCATCAAGTGTGGCATATAAACCTCCATATACGTAATCAAACAATTCTGAATTTTGACGGAAGAACTGGATGAGTCCGCTGATACCGCTTCCAACAAAATAGAGGTAACCACCAGAACGGATAGCACTTAACCGCGAACCACCAACAAAAGCTGATAACAGGGAAATTTGAAGCTCATCACCGAGCCGCCGTTTAGCAGCCAACCATTGGTACATGATTACGTCATCCAACTCTGGGACCTGCCACAAGCCAAGACTGAAGGAAGCAATCCACGCAATACTGGGGTCATAATCACCAAATGCATCTACATAACAAAGACCTTTAACAGGGAGATCACTCTCATCTCCTTCACATGTGAGGTTCAAAAAATCCATCCAATCACAAGATCCAATACTCTTAATATAGTTCCCACCACTGCTGTTGTAGCATACAAATCTGGTATATAATTTTGTATCGGTGGCTAAACTTTGACTCGAGTAATTAACAAACTGTACCTCTTCATAAGATTCAACATCCCAGACAGCCCACAATATTACCGTGATAATCACGAAAAGTATGGGAATAAAGAGCTCAAGAAACAATGCAACCTTTTCATGAAACCCCTGACGAAACACGCGCTCCAGAACACAAAGAAACTGATCTAAAAATGTGCCCTTGGTTTCTTCAACAGGTACCACCCGGGTCATGTAGGAAGCATCACTTGTCAAGGCGGGCGAGTCTTCTGAGTATTGGGAGTCTAACCCACTATCACTACTACTGTTCGGGTACTCATACGACATCGTCCCTATCTGTTATATAAATTAACTTCACGAGACCAATGATACAAATGAAACCACTGCCTTCATCCAATCCAAAACAAAGAGAAAATAAGAAAAGAAAACATAAAAAACACAAAAAACAAAAAAAAAAGAAAAAGCAACAAAAGAACAATAAAAGAACAAAAGTAAAAACAAAAACCTAACATACAAAACACCAAAAGAAACTCAAAGAACAAATATCAAGAAAAAAACGATCAAGTTGAAAACCTTCAGATAAAACAAACAAAAAGAATTCCCATGACACAAACACAGATACAGCGTAAATAATACAAAATGAAGGCAAAAAAAAAACAATATGTGACTAAATTTCTCTGATTAGCAAAAGCAATAATCCAATATAAGTAAAATAAGAGAAAAATTCCTCACAATTTCTTCGAATAAAATGTAGATATTCAAGTTTACAAAAAAAAAACCTACAAAAAAAAAGAAAAAACACTTATTTTAAAACTACCTTCAAAAAAAATAAAACCACATACATCTACCGTTCAAGCAACATTCAATAAAAGCATTTCGCACCACACGGTTAGCAAAGAAAAGATATAACATAGAACCACTACCATCAAAAAAAAAAAAAAAACACCACTGATCCGAAGAAATACTTGTTCAATAGACGTTTGCGACACACTATAATCCGTAATACCAAGTGTGTCCTTGTACTGCTGAAGAATACGGAATGCATTTGCAAGTGAGGTGTCGCGGGCAAGCGCGTACACAAATCGTTGCCCCTTGTACTCATTTAGAGTGGCACCGGGAAACATTTGGCTCACAAAACTCTCAACATGGTTGGGGGCAACAGCATCATTTACACGAAGATGCATCTCATACCCGCTACCGTACTTATTTTTCAGATGTACCTTGTCGCCGATGCAGCGCAACGTGCCGTCGACCATGATGGCTACACGGTGGGCGAGTGCCTCCACCTCCTCAAGGTGGTGTGTTGTCAACACGACGGAGCAGTTGTCGGCGATCTTCTCAATCGCGTTCCACAAACCACGCCGTGCAACGGGATCCATGCCGGCCGACGGCTCGTCGAGGAACACCACACGCGGCCCACCCACTAGCGAGATCGCCACGCTAAGCTTGCGGCGATTCCCTCCGCTCAGTTCGTGCGCCAGCGTGCGGCGGTAGTCCGTCAACTCGCATATGCGAAGTAGACCTGCCACAACGTCATCGCGCTGCGTCGACGCAACGCCACGCACACCCGCGTACAGACGAAGGTGCTCCTCCACCGTCAGCAGGTCCAAACACGCGTCGAACTGCGGGCAGTAGCCGATGTTCCGCAGGGCCTCTGCGCTGTCATTCGCAATATCGTGGCCGCAGACAGATGCCTGTCCACTTGTCGGCAGGAACTCCTGGCAGAGGATGGCTATAGTCGTTGTCTTACCCGCTCCATTTGTGCCAAGGAAGCCAAACACCTCACCAGGCTTCACACCAAATGTCAGATTCCGAACCGCAACCTTCCCACCAGGGTAGACCTTGCGTAAGTTTAAGACAGAAACTGTAGAGTTGTCATCATTACTTTGAACGGACTCTACTCGCAATCGTTCTTCTTCTACGTCAGATTCCTCATCAGAGGAAACCTCAGGAATTGCCCCCCGATCGTACGAAAGCTTTTCTGACAGTGTGCGGCGAATTGGGTGGTCGATAAAAAGTGTCAAAAATATAAATATTGGGAACTCAATAGCCATGTAAACACAGGGCCAACCAACAGCATCCATACTCCACGGTTCCCAATCCCATCCAAAAACCATTGCGGTGTCCATTATTGCAAGATTGATTATACCTTCACCCATACTGAAAGGAGGAACAACGCGTGCGAACCAACGAAGAATTCCGGCTACGTTAGCTGTTGCAGGAAGCAATGAAAGTATGTACACTACCATTATAAGAAGAAAGCCTGTTATGAAGCAAATAGCCATAACGACCATTTGCGCTGTTGAGTGTTCATTGAAGAGGAAACTGATTGTGTATCCTAACGGAGTACTTGTCAGACCGTACGTGATAAGAATTGTAATTGTTGGGCCTATGCGATCAGGGGCAATATATTCCTGGCGATCAAATATAAAGAAAATAACAATAGTGAGGATCACAGTAGCTATGTATGCCATGATATCAAAAAAAAAATTTGTGCCCCAGTAAATGTAGAAATTTAATCCAGATACTTTCTGTAGGTGTCGTGCTTTGCACTCCCTTTCCTTCACTACCCATGCAACTGGGTTCGAGGGCAGAAAAGTGAACGGAATCATAACTATTGCTCCCATCAAGAGAGTTTTGATGATATCTTGTGAATTCACTTCCCATCGAGTTAGTGGAAAAAGCGCAGCACTCCATCGCATCTGAGTTCCATTAACTGAATTCGTGGTTAATATTTTTCGATAAAATGAATCGTAGAAGGCTGCCATGCTTACAGCGGCTTGATGTAATACAGAAGAATTTACAAGATGCACCGTTGCCCTGCTTTTACCAATGATTTGTTCCAGATCAGCGTCATTACAGAATATAGCGCCATATTGTGGGTATGGGTGACTGTACCACGTGTCCACGAGGTACCAAGAAAGATTTAGAGAATCAAGATAATTTTTCTTATCGGTAACGAACCCACTCAAGGTATAATTATCTCCAAGTAGATTCTCGCAACCCGAAGAGGTCATCATCGAAGTACCTGGACCATACATATTGGCATTAAGAACAAGGTTTTCATCATCAGACAAATCAATAAGGTTCAGCAACACAGCAAATAGAATACATCCAACAGGACAAACAATCTGAAAAAACTGCATGCGTCGGTCTCGCAAAGCATTCCACATTCTTTTTGTCATCATAGCCTTTATCTGTGAGACCCACATCGCACGAACTCCCTCGACAATATCGCAGTTCCAGACTAGATATTCACGACGCTCTACCACATTTTCTGGAGCAGATAATATCGGATCATCATCATTTTTTTCAATTGGCTTAATAGAAACACGAAGAAACACCTCCTCAAGAGTCGTCGCAGAGAGATTGTAACCACGAATTCCATTAGAATCTTTACTCACATCAATTGCGTCAATCAGATCACCAAACCTGTCGACTTGTGAACACGGAAGACGATAGGAGGCCTCACATCCATTAACAGAAAGCAATTCACCTTCATCTACAAAATGAAACACGATATCACTAATAAGATTAACATCAGCATGCGGCATGAAAGAGATTGTAATACTATATCCCAACCCAAGTCTTGACTTCAAGAATATGCTACTACCTGAGCACTGTAGTCGACCCTCATTCATGATGCCGATACGATGGCCCAACAGATCCGCCTCGTCCATGTAGTGTGTGGTCAGCAAAATCGTGTGGAACTCGGACATCCGCTTCAGCAGCTCCCACGTGTGACGGCGGGCACCCACATCCATGCCAGCAGTCGGCTCGTCAAGAAATACAAGGGGGCTCTCGCCCACGAACGCAATGCCCACAGACAGCTTACGCTTCTGACCACCAGAGAGGGCCGATGATCGACAATTCATCTTCTCATAGAGATCCGTTTCGTGTAGCATACGTTGCACAGCCTCTTCCAGCCTTGCACCCTTCAATCCCTTGATCTTGCCAAAGAACTCCAGATGTTCACGGCATGTCAACTCCGGCCACAAGATATTGTGCTGCGGGCAAAATCCAATCTCCTGGCGCACCTTTGACAGCTGGTGTCGCACAGAGAGTCCGTGCACATAGCAGTCACCACCGTCAGGCTGCAACATTCCTGTCATCATGTTTATCGTGGTGGACTTGCCAGCGCCGTTATGACCCAGCAGCACAGAGATCTCACTTGTTTTTATGTTCCAGTACAAGTTATCCACGGCAACAAACTTTTTTCCGCCACGCTTGAATTCTTTTCGCAGCCCGCAAAGCTGAACAGCGTTTTCCTGCTCATCGTCAGACTCTTCAAAAACGCCATCTTCAGCACGTCCATCAGGGCCACATTCCTCATGTTTCTTACCTTTACCAACTAACCAACGAATCGGGTCAATAATAAAGAAAAGTGGGTGCTTCGGTGTGCCCCAGTCCTTTGGCAGTACTTCGTCAAAGTACAACATCAGGATTGTACACAGGAAAAAATCGGCGACCAACATGAGCAGTGCCGTTTGCACTGTGGGATTGTCAAGTTGACTGTTGAACTGTGATTTGAATCCACCACGAACTTCGTGTTGTGTGAGTGCAATCGTTATCACAGCAAAGGCAGTCGGAGGGAAAATGGAAAAAATAGTAATAAGCAACCCACTTCCATTGGTAATGGCGAATACAGGTATCGCAAGGACAAAGTATATCAGTGGAGTCATTAGTGAGGCTAGACGTGCCTTGCTGAAAAAAGTTGCGAAAAGTCCAGAAAGTGAGATTGTGCACAGGGCGTAAAAGTAAAAGAAGAAGAAAGTGATGTAAGGGTCACTGCGAACAAGATATGTAGAACATGACAGAACAACCATTATGAGACACATGACAGCGTATTGTGTTGCATAAACGAGATACCATGAGATATACATGGGAGCCTTGCCAAGTCCCATAATGTGCATAGATTCACGGATTCTTCTTTCTTTCTCCAGAACAATTTTTTTAGTCAGCTGCGATACAGGGTACAAAAATGAAAGCACGTACATAAATGGGAGTAGTGTATAAGTTGTGGTCAAAAGCGGCACCGTTGTGAATTTTCTGTAGCCGAATGGAACAAAGTAGTTCGTTATCGGTAACGGTAATTTTGGTCCCCACATGTTGACATACTGCAAATAATATTCAGATATGAGCTTTTGAAAAGTAAGAAAACCTGACACGGCATAAATCTCCGAGCGTTCAGTTACATACCCACCAACATATGTTGGGTCTTGAACAGCACTCAAGGTAGGCATTGAAGATCTGTTAAGATGAATTACAACGTTAAAGTTGTCCATGGAGAGAGAGACAACTTCAATAATAGCCCAATTTCTTTTTGAACTTTTCATTACACTTTGTGCATCATCAAGTGTGGCATATAAACCTCCATATACGTAATCAAACAATTCTGAATTTTGACGGAAGAACTGGATGAGTCCGCTGATACCGCTTCCAACAAAATAGAGGTAACCACCAGAACGGATAGCACTTAACCGCGAACCACCAACAAAAGCTGATAACAGGGAAATTTGAAGCTCATCACCGAGCCGCCGTTTAGCAGCCAACCATTGGTACATGATTACGTCATCCAACTCTGGGACCTGCCACAAGCCAAGACTGAAGGAAGCAATCCACGCAATACTGGGGTCATAATCACCAAATGCATCTACATAACAAAGACCTTTAACAGGGAGATCACTCTCATCTCCTTCACATGTGAGGTTCAAAAAATCCATCCAATCACAAGATCCAATACTCTTAATATAGTTCCCACCACTGCTGTTGTAGCATACAAATCTGGTATATAATTTTGTATCGGTGGCTAAACTTTGACTCGAGTAATTAACAAACTGTACCTCTTCATAAGATTCAACATCCCAGACAGCCCACAATATTACCGTGATAATCACGAAAAGTATGGGAATAAAGAGCTCAAGAAACAATGCAACCTTTTCATGAAACCCCTGACGAAACACGCGCTCCAGAACACAAAGAAACTGATCTAAAAATGTGCCCTTGGTTTCTTCAACAGGTACCACCCGGGTCATGTAGGAAGCATCACTTGTCAAGGCGGGCGAGTCTTCTGAGTATTGGGAGTCTAACCCACTATCACTACTACTGTTCGGGTACTCATACGACATCGTCCCTATCTGTTATATAAATTAACTTCACGAGACCAATGATACAAATGAAACCACTGCCTTCATCCAATCCAAAACAAAGAGAAAATAAGAAAAGAAAACATAAAAAACACAAAAAACAAAAAAAAAAGAAAAAGCAACAAAAGAACAATAAAAGAACAAAAGTAAAAACAAAAACCTAACATACAAAACACCAAAAGAAACTCAAAGAACAAATATCAAGAAAAAAACGATCAAGTTGAAAACCTTCAGATAAAACAAACAAAAAGAATTCCCATGACACAAACACAGATACAGCGTAAATAATACAAAATGAAGGCAAAAAAAAAACAATATGTGACTAAATTTCTCTGATTAGCAAAAGCAATAATCCAATATAAGTAAAATAAGAGAAAAATTCCTCACAATTTCTTCGAATAAAATGTAGATATTCAAGTTTACAAAAAAAAAACCTACAAAAAAAAAGAAAAAACACTTATTTTAAAACTACCTTCAAAAAAAATAAAACCACATACATCTACCGTTCAAGCAACATTCAATAAAAGCATTTCGCACCACACGGTTAGCAAAGAAAAGATATAACATAGAACCACTACCATCAAAAAAAAAAAAAAAAAACACCACTGATCCGAAGAAATACTTGTTCAATAGACGTTTGCGACACACTATAATCCGTAATACCAAGTGTGTCCTTGTACTGCTGAAGAATACGGAATGCATTTGCAAGTGAGGTGTCGCGGGCAAGCGCGTACACAAATCGTTGCCCCTTGTACTCATTTAGAGTGGCACCGGGAAACATTTGGCTCACAAAACTCTCAACATGGTTGGGGGCAACAGCATCATTTACACGAAGATGCATCTCATACCCGCTACCGTACTTATTTTTCAGATGTACCTTGTCGCCGATGCAGCGCAACGTGCCGTCGACCATGATGGCTACACGGTGGGCGAGTGCCTCCACCTCCTCAAGGTGGTGTGTTGTCAACACGACGGAGCAGTTGTCGGCGATCTTCTCAATCGCGTTCCACAAACCACGCCGTGCAACGGGATCCATGCCGGCCGACGGCTCGTCGAGGAACACCACACGCGGCCCACCCACTAGCGAGATCGCCACGCTAAGCTTGCGGCGATTCCCTCCGCTCAGTTCGTGCGCCAGCGTGCGGCGGTAGTCCGTCAACTCGCATATGCGAAGTAGACCTGCCACAACGTCATCGCGCTGCGTCGACGCAACGCCACGCACACCCGCGTACAGACGAAGGTGCTCCTCCACCGTCAGCAGGTCCAAACACGCGTCGAACTGCGGGCAGTAGCCGATGTTCCGCAGGGCCTCTGCGCTGTCATTCGCAATATCGTGGCCGCAGACAGATGCCTGTCCACTTGTCGGCAGGAACTCCTGGCAGAGGATGGCTATAGTCGTTGTCTTACCCGCTCCATTTGTGCCAAGGAAGCCAAACACCTCACCAGGCTTCACACCAAATGTCAGATCCCGCACCGCAACCTTCCCACCAGGGTAGACCTTGCGTAAGTTCACCACACGTACAAGGTCATCCGCACGCTCCGGCAAGCTCATCACCTCCTTGCGCTCCCGCACAACGTCCTCGTCTTCAGCTTCTGGTGGGGAACCAGGGTTATGAAAGGGCTTCCGGAAGTAATGCCGCCGTGCAGGGTGATCAATGAAAATGGTGAGCAGCAGAAAAACCGGAGTCTCAATAGCCATGTAAACACAGGGCCAACCCACAGTATCCATGTCCCACGCCGACGCAGAGTCACCGTACGCTCTCTGGATTTGCAAGACAGCCAAGTTGTTGATACACTCACCTATACAGTAGCTGGGGATAATGCGGAAGACCCAACGCAATGCTTTTGCAACATGCTCTGTTTTCTCAATAAGAGAAAGTATAGATACGGCAAGAACAAATAGAAATCCAATGACAAAGCCAGCCAACATCACTACATTCTGAGCCTTTGAGTAGTCGTTGAACACGAAGCTGAGAATGTACGCCATCGCGATGCCAGACAGACCGTATAGCAGAAATGCCACGATTGTCGCACCAATATTCTGTGGGTCAAGGTACTCCCTACGGTTGAAAATGGCAAACACAATGATCACTAGAAACATCGTGATTAAATAGGAGCAAAGGTCAAACACGAAGTTTGAGAGCCAGTACACCGCAAACCGCAGCCCAGACACATTTTGTAGATGTCGAGCC